>NW_025191880.1:0-1036 GCF_004010195.1 Chiloscyllium plagiosum
ACAAACTACAATCCCCAAAATGAAGAACGATTCCCTCTATCTCCCTTCCGATTCTCCTCTCTCAGTCCCTGAAAGCGGCACCAAACCAACCAATCCCCACATCATGTCCCTATCATGAGAAACCGATTGATTGCTCGTGTTAAGAGTTAAACATTTTATAACCGCTAAGTGTAACCTGTCTCCCACAGGTGACTTTTCAAGTGTTCAATATCCAGTGAGTGCTCCCACATGAGGTGTGAAGTCATTCATTTCTTTATGTTTTACCCCTGATCCGGGGTTTCAATTCATCCTGTTGTTTGACCTAACAAATTATGAACAGAAAAAGCTAAGGCAAACCTCTTCATTCGAAAGGAAACCACGTTGGCCCCCCTCGCGTACACACTGGGCCCACTCGTGTCCATGCTGGTCTCACTCACTGAATGTGAACAGTCTGTTCTCGGCCAACTCACTGCAGTTGATGCGACCACAATGACTGTGCGCATCTACTTGAGGTAAGTGTAAATATATAGAAAAAGAAAAAAAAGAACCAGAAGTTAGAGGGAATAAAAAGAAAAGAAATGAAGAGACAATCGAACACAGTGAACGAGCGCTAGGTTCAGAAACCCTGGATTCTGGATTTGTGGTGCTGGAAGAGCACAGCAGTTCAGGCAGCATCCGAGGAGCAGTAAAATCGACGTTTCTGGCATAATCCCTTCATCATGAATACAGGCAGAGAGGCTGAAGGGTGGAGAGATAAGTGGGAGGAGGGTGGGGTTGGGGAGAAAGTAGCATAGAGTACAATAGGTGAGTGGGGGAGGGGATAAAGGTGATAGGTCGGGGGCGGGGAAGGGTATAGTGGATAGGTGGAAAAGAGATAGGCAGGTAAGACAAATCATGGGGACAGTGCTGGGTTGGAAGTTTGGAACTAGGGTGAGGTGGGGGAAGGGGAAATGAGGAAACTGTTGAAGTCCACATTGATGCCCTGGGGTTGAAGTGTTCCGAGGCGGAAGATGAGGCGTTCTTCCTCCAGGCGTCTGGTGGTGAGGGAGCGGAGGTG
>NW_025191880.1:2032-3598 GCF_004010195.1 Chiloscyllium plagiosum
TTCGACGTAGCCAACAAAGAGACCGGCATAGCTGGGGCCCATACGTATGCCCATGGCTACCCCTTTGGTCTGGAGGAAGTGGGAGGATTCAAAGGAGAAATTGCTAAGGGTGAGGACCAGTTCGGCCAAACAAATGAGAGTGTCAGTGGAAGGGTACTGTTGGGGAAGTTGGGAGAGGAAAAAATGGAGGGCTTGGAGGCCCTGGTCATGGCGGATGGAGATGTAGAGGGATTGGATATCCATGGTGAAGATGAGGCGTTCCCACTTACTTTGGAGAAGTAACTCCCCACATCCGTTCGAGCCACGCTCTCAGAATCCCTGCTCTACCGTCATCTTGCTGGAAGCATGTGCAGGATTTGTCTTAATACAAATTTAATTACCAACGGAGAAATAAAATAAGATTGAAGTTCAAGTCTGGATATATTGTGATGCATTAAATCTGTGAAATCAGCAACAGAACTAATTTATGGAGAGGCTTTGAAGCAGAGTTATGTCGGGAACAGTGTCAAAAACAGCAAACCAATCGAGAAAGTCGAGTTGCTGTCATTTAGGTTCAGCACAGATACATATCATGCATATTCCGACTTTAAGAAGAACAGTTTTGGTACAGAAGAGATGGGGAAATGAAACTGACTGCAATGAAGTTGAGATGATAAGAGAATGCATCTATTTCCACATATTGTGTATCTTCTTATTACGGATTGAGGACAATCCATTGTATCAACTTGCCAAGATATGAAAAATTCCTATTCGGTCATCTGATGGAGACAACAGGCAGATGGCAGAAACCGACTATGATAAAGTGATGATGAATGGACAGAAATGTGCCTGCTAAACTAAACAAACAAGATCACATTAAAATAATTAATGCTTTTGTCTTCTGAAATAGTTTATTTCTGGATAAGAAGCGTTGGTACAATAGGTGTTACGGAATTTGGCGAATGTTTAATACGGTTCCACTTTTTAAGAGGGGTAATAAAGATGAACGAGGAAATTAAGACTGGTGTATCTCAAATTAGTGGGACGGAAATTATTGGAGAAAATTCTCAAGGAGCGAATTAATACCCATTTGGAATGGGATGGGTTAATTCAGATTATCCAGCATGGCCTTGTCAAGGAGCGTTCATGCTTAACAAATTTGTTAGAATTTGTTATAAAATGTCATCAAAGGTTTGGGTGGGGGTAGTCCAGTTGGTGGAGTTTATATGGATTTTCGCAAATGTATTGTCAATGTCTCAAATGGGAGACTGTTTGAGAAGCTTACAAGATTAGACTTGAGAGAAACTTGGCGAGATGGATCAGAAACTGGCTTAGTAGTGACTCAGAAAAGTAATCGTAGAAGGTTGTTTGAGCGACTGGAGCCCGCTGTTCAGCCACATATCACTCGAATCAGTACTGGAACCCTTATTGTTTGTTACAGACAGATGCGACATAGATGAAAACATGTAGAGATGTTAGGAAAATTAGCAGGGGAGTTGTTAATAGCAAAGAAGATGGTAGGAACTTACAGGAAGATAGAGATGGGCTGATCAAATGGGTAGAACATTGACAGATGATATTTAACTC
>NW_025191881.1:0-3598 GCF_004010195.1 Chiloscyllium plagiosum
ACCACTCCCATCCCTGTAGCATTCTACATCACCTATACAACTCCGTACCCCTGAAACATTCTCCATCACCTGCACCTCTCACTACCTTGTTTCACTCTCAAGCACCTAAGACCCTTCCTAACCATATGACATTCGCCGGCACCTGCAATCCTCTCGACCCAATACCATTCTCCAAGCCCTACCCCTCTCCCAATCCCTGTAACATTTTCCAGCATCTGCACCCACTCCCTATCAATGTAACATTCTCCAGCACCAGCACCCCTCCCCATCAATGCAACATTGTCTGTCACCTACACCCCAAGTGATCTCTGTGACATATTTCAACATCTACACTCACTCCCTATCCCTGTAATATTTTTCCACCCCTACACCCCACCCAATCTCTCCGCCCACCTCCAACCTGCACATCACTCCCTATCTCTCAAACCACCTCCAGCTCCCGTACCCTTCCCTGTCTCTCAAAACAACTTGAACCCATATACTCCCCATCAGTCGAACCACTTCCAGCTCCAACACAATTTCTTACCTCTCTAACCTGAGCTGTTGCACCCCTCCCCAAAACCTGTGAAAGAATTAAGAAAAAAATCAGTAGACTGTTGGAGTATGCACGTGTCTCGCTATCTCTGTAACATCTTCTCCCTTGCTTTCTTATTTCTCTGACATCCCCCAGACTAGAAAACTATGATTATCTCCGACAGATTTCACTCATCCTTATTCCTGTAACTTCCACCAGCATCTATACAGCTCAATTATTCTGTTACCACCTCCTTCTCGTCCCGTCCCTCTCCCAGTAAACTCCTCCAGCTTCTATTCCACTTCGTATATCCTCCAGCCCCTGACTCAATCCCTCTCCTGAAACATTCTCCAGCACCTAAACACCACCATATCTTTGTAACAATCTCTCGACCCGACACCAACTCCATGTCACTGTAAAACGCTTCAGCACCAACACACAATCCCTATTCCTGTAACATTCTACAGCAGCTACACCCACTCTCTATCACAGTAACATCCTTCAGCACATATTCACACTCCCTATCCCTGTAACATTCTCCAGCACGCATACCGCTCCCTACACCTGGAACATTATCTACACACCATCCTATCACTTTTGCATTTTCAGTATTTGTACCCCGGCCAATCCATGTAACATTCTCCAGCACCTATGCCCCTCCTTATCCCTGTAACATGCTCTGCCACCTTCATCCCTCCCTGTCCCTGACATTCTCCAGCATTTACGGCCCTCTCTATTACTTATACATTTTCCAGCACCTATACCCCTCCCTATCACTGTAACGTTCTCTAGCACCTACACCCACTGCCTGCCCCTGTAACATTCTCCAGCACTTACACCACTCCCTATCACTGTAACGTTCTCTAGCACCTACACCCACTGCCTGACCCTGTAACATTTTCCAACACATATAGACAAGCCCGACCCTGCAATATTCTACAGCAAATTCACCCCTCCCAAGCCCTTCCGAATTTTCTGGCACATACAGCCACGACCTATCCCTTTAACATTCTCCAATAACTACACGCCTCACCATCCTTCAAACTTCTCCAGGCCCTACACCATTCCCGATCCCTGTAACATTCTCCATCACCTAAATTCTCCCTAACCCCGTAATATTCTCCCGCAAATACGCACCTCCTTATCCCTGTAAATTTTCAATCACCTTCACCCCTCGCTATCCATGTAACATTGTCCAAAAGCCTTTCCCAACCCTTTCCTTGAAACATTTTCGAGCACCTTCACCATTCACTTTCTCTGCAACATTCTGCAGCACCTACACCCACTCTCTATCCTCGTAAAATTCACCAGCACCTACACCCCTTATTATCCCTGTTACATTATTCATCACATATGCACTCCTTATCACTGTAGCATTCTCCAACCCCTTCACCTGTCCCTATCAATGTAAACTTTTCCAGCACCTAAAACCATCCCCAATCCCTGAATCATTCTCAATCACCTAACACCACTACCTGGCCCCGTAACATTCTCCAGCACCTACACCCCATCCCATACCCATAGAATTGTCTGGCACGTTTCCCCACTCCCTGTTGGTTTACCATTCTCCGACACCTACACCCCTCGCTACCTCTGAAATACCTTCCAGCACCTAAGCCCAATCCTTACACTTGGAACATTCTCGAGCACAGACACTCTACCCTATACGTGTTACATTCTCCAGCACGTACACGCCTCCCTATCCTTGTAACATTCTCCAGCACCTACTGCCCTCCCTATCCCTGTGTATTTCTCCAGTACCTGCACACGTCCCGATCGCTGTAAGTCTCCAGCACATAAACCCATCCTTGTCCCTTTAACTTTCTCCAGCCCCTGAACGCCTCCCTATACCTGTGACATTGCTCAACACCTGCACTCCTCCATCTCCCTGTAACATTCTCCAGCACCGAAACCCATCCCTTACACTGTAACATTCTCCAGCCCCTTCACTCGGCTATCCCTGTGACATTCGCCAGCACCTTTACCCCTCCTTATCTCTGTTTATTTCTCTATCACCTACATCCCTCCCTATCCCTGTAACATTCTCCGAAATATTTTCCAACCCTTTCCGTGTACCATTCACTAACACCTACACCCTTCGCTATCTCTGTGTCATTCTGTGTCCCTCTCTCCTTAAACTGGAAGGTTTTATTTGCTAGTCCTCTGGGATCCTCCCTGACTCCAGTGATTCCTGAACGATTCTAGAATGATCACCAGCAACGCCTCCATAAACTCCTCAGCTACCTCTTTAGAACAATGGGGTGCAGTCCATCAAATTGCGTGATTGTCCGCATTCAGAAATTTCAACATCCCCAGTAACTCCCCCTTAGTGATGGTCACTACACGCACCTCCGCCCTCTGATCCTCTTGAACTTCTGGCAAGCTGCGAGTGTCTTCCACTTTGAAGACTGATGCAAAGTGTCTGTGCAATGCCACTGCCATTTCATTGTTACCCATAACTCTTCAGGCCTCATTTTCCAGCAGTCTGACGTTTGCTCTTCTCTCTATATATCTTATATATCTTAAACAAAACTCTTTCAATCGCCTGTCATATTATTAACAAGCTTACTTGTCGCTGTATATTATCTTCTCTACCGTATTGCTTTTATTAATAATCCTCCACTGGTATGTAAAGGCTTCTTTTTCCTATGGACTCCCAATAACCTTTCCCACATTATATGCTTTCTCTTTTGATTTTATGCTGTTCTTGACATCCCTAATCACTCATTGCTGCACTGTCCTCCCGAGTATGTTTCTTCTTCTTTGGGATGAATTTCTGATGTTCATCTGGATCATCCCCACAAACCCCTTCCATTGCTGCTCCATGGTCTTCCATGCTCGGCTTCCCTTCCAATTAACTCTGGCCAGCTTCTCCCTCAAGACTTTGTAGTTAAATTACTCAATTCTAATCAGAGTACGTCTTAAAAGAGAGCAATAGATATTAATTGAAAGAAGGAGAACCGAGAAATGGGACACGAGATTGATTGGAGCATTTATTATCCAGATACAAAGATAGAAAGGGTGAGAATATAGATGAAGAGATGTCAAAATCGCGAAAACTAGATGAATGGCAGAAGTAGATGC
>NW_025191882.1:0-3598 GCF_004010195.1 Chiloscyllium plagiosum
CCCGGCCTCAGCACAGACACCCGGCCTCAGCACAGACACCCGGCCTCAGTACGGACACGCGGCCTCAGCACAGACTCCTGGCCTCTGCACAGACACCCTGCCTCAGCACAGACTCCCGGCCTCAGCACGGACTCCCGGCCTCAGCACGGACACCCGGCCTCAGTAAGGACACCCGGCCTCAGTACGGACACCCGGCCTCAGCACATACAGCCGGCCTCAGTACAGACTCCCGACCTCAGCATAGACGCCCGGCCTCAGCACAGACACCCGGCCTCAGCACAGACTCCAGCCACAGCACAGGCCCCCGGCCTCAGCACAGACACCCGGCCTCAGCACACACACCCGGCCTCAGTACGAACACCCGGCCTCAGCACAGACACCCGGCCTCAGCACAGACTCCCGGTCTCAGTACGTACACCCGGCGTCAGCACGGACACCCGGCCTCAGCACGGACACCCGGCCACAGCACGGACACCCGGCCTCAGCACCGACACCCGGCCTCAGCACGGCCACCCGGCCTCAGTACGGACACCCGGCCTCAGCACACACACCCGGCCTCAGTACGAACACCCGGCCTCAGCACAGACACCCGGCGTCAGCACAGACTCCCGGTCTCAGCACAGACAACCGGCCTCAGCACAGACTCCCGGTCTCAGTACAGACACCCGGCCTCAGCACAGACTCCCGGTCTCAGTACAGACAACCGGCCTCAGCACAGACAACCGGCCTAAGTACAGACACCCGGCCTCAGCACAGACTCCTGGCCTCAGCACGAACTCCTGCCCTCAGCACAGACACCCAGCCGCAGCACAGACACCCGGCCTCAGTACGGACACCCGGCCTCAGCATAGACACCCGGCCTCAGCACAGACACCCGGCCTCAGCACGGACTCCCAGCCTCAGCACAGGCACCCGGCCTCAGCACAGACTCCCGCCCTCAGCACGGACAACCGGCCTCAGCACATACACCCGGCCTCAGTACGGACACCCGGCCTCAGCACAGACACCCAGCCTCAGCACGGACTCCCAGCCTCAGCACTGACACCCGGCCTCAGCACAGACACCCGGCCTCAGCACAGACACCCGGCCTCAGCACAGACACCCGGCCTCAGCACAGACTCATGGCCTCAGCACAGACACCCAGCCTCAGCACAGACACGCGGCCTCAGCACGGCCACCCGGCCTCAGTACGGACACACGGCCTCAGCATAGACACCCGGCCTCAGCACAGACACCCAGCCTCAGCACAGACACGCGGCCTCAGCACGGCCACCCGGCCTCAGTACGGACACACGGCCTCAGCATAGACACCCGGCCTCAGCACAGACACCCAGCCTCAGCACAGACACGCGGCCTCAGCACGGCCACCCGGCCTCAGTACGGACACACGGCCTCAGCATAGACACCCGGCCTCAGCACAGACACCCGGCCAAAGTACAGACACCCGGCCTCAGCACAGACACCCGGCCTCAGCACAGACACCCGGCCAAAGTACAGACACCCGGCCTCAGCACAGACTCCCGCCCTCAGCACGGACTCCCAGCCTCAGCACAGACACCCGGCCTCAGCACAGACACCCGGCCAAAGTACAGACACCCGGCCTCAGCACAGACTCCCGCCCTCAGCACGGACTCCCAGCCTCAGCACAGACACCCGGCCTCAGCACAGACACGCGGCCTCAGCACAGACACCCGGCCAAAGTACAGACACCCGGCCTCAGCACAGCCTGGCCTCGGCACAGACACCTGGCCTCAGCACAGACTCCCGGCCTCAGCACGGACTCCCGGCCTCAGCACGGACACCCGGCCTCAGTAAGGACACCCGGCCTCAGTACGGACACCCGGCCTCAGCACATACAGCCGGCCTCAGTACAGACTCCCGACCTCAGCACAGACTCCCGGCCTCAGCACAGACACCCGGCCTCAGCACGGACTCCCGGCCTCAGCACAGACACCCGGCCTCAGCACAGACACCCGGCCTCAGCACACACACCCGGCCTCAGTACGAACACCCGGCCTCAGCACAGACACCCAGCGTCAGCACAGACTCCCGGCCTCAGCACGGACTCCCAGCCTCAGCACTGACACCCGGCCTCAGCACAGACACCCGGCCTCAGCACAGACTCCCGGTCTCAGTACGGACACCCGGCCTCAGCACGGACACCGGGCCTCAGCACGGACACCCGGCCACAGCACGGACACCCGGCCTCAGCACCGACACCCGGCCTCAGCACGGCCACCCGGCCTCAGTACGAACACCCGGCCTCAGCACAGACACCCGGCGTCAGCACAGACTCCCGGTCTCAGTACGGACACCCGGCCTCAGCACGGACACCCGGCCGCAGCACGGACACCCGGCGTCAGAACAGACTCCCGGTCTCAGTACGGACACCCGGCCTCAGCACCGACACCCGGCCTCAGCACGGCTACCCGGCCTCAGTACGGACACCCGGCCTCAGCACACACCCGGCCTCAGTACGGACACCCGGCCTCAGCACACACACCCGGCCTCAGTACGAACACCCGGCCTCAGCACAGACACCCGGCCTCAGCACAGACACCCGGCCTAAGTACAGACACCCAGCCTCAGCACGGACCCCCAGCCTCAGCACAGACACCCGGCCTCAGCACAGACATCCGGCCTCAGCACAGACTCCCGGTCTCAGTACGGACACCCGGCCTCAGCACGGACACCCGACCTCAGCACGGACACCCGGCCACAGCACCGACACCCGGCCTCAGCACGGCCACCCGGCCTCAGTACGGACACCCGGCCTCAGCATAGACTCCCGGCCTAAGTACAGACACCCGGCCTCAGCACAGACTCCTGGCCTCAGTACGGACACCCGGCCTCAGCATAGACTCCCGGCCTAAGTACAGACACCCGGCCTCAGCACAGACTCCTGGCCTCAGCATGAACTCCTGGCCTCAGCACAGACACCCAGCCGCAGCACAGACACCCGGCCTCAGTACGGACACCCGGCCTCAGCATAGACACCCGGTCTCAGCACAGACACCCGGCCTCAGCACGGACTCCCAGCCTCAGCACAGGCACCCGGCCTCAGCACAGACTCCCGCCCTCAGCACGGACACCCGGCCTCAGCACATACACCCGGCCTCAGTACGGACACCCGACCTCAGCACAGACTCCCGGCCTCAGCACAGACACCCGGCCTCAGCACGGACTCCCAGCCTCAGCAAAGACACCCGGCCTCAGCACAGACGCCCGGTCTCAGCACAGACACACGGCCTCTGCACAGACTCCCGGCCTCAGCACGGACACCCAGCCTCAGCACTGACACTCGGCCTTAGTACGGACACCCGACCTCAGCACAGACTCCCGGCCTCAGCACAGACACCCTGCCTCAGCACGGACTCCCAGCCTCAGCACAGACACCCGGCCTCAGCACAGACACCCGGTCTCAGCACAGACACCCGGCTCAGCACGGAGCACCGGCCTCAGCACAGACTCCCGGCCTCAGCACAGACTCCCGGCCTCAGCACAGACTCCCGGCCTCAGCACAGACTCCTGGCCTCAGCACAGACTCCCTGTCTCAGCACAGACTCCCGGCCTCAGCACAGACACCCGGTCGAAGCAC
>NW_025191883.1:0-808 GCF_004010195.1 Chiloscyllium plagiosum
GTGAGAATGAAAGGCTCCTTCTCAGGATGGCAGTTGATGACAACTGGTATTCTGCAAGGCTCAGTGTTGGGGCCACAACTTTTCACGTTATACATTAATGATCTTGATGAGGGAACAGAGGGCATTCTGGCTAAGTCTCCAGATGATACAAAAATGGGTGGACAGACAGGCAGCATTGAGGAGGCGGGAAGGCTGCAGAAGGATTCGGACAGATTAGGAGAGTAGGCAAAGAAGTGACAGATGGAGCACAATGTGGGAAAGTGTGAGGTCATGCACTTTGGTCGGAAGAATAGAGGCATGGACTATTGTCTAAATGATGAGAAAATTCAGAAGTCTGATGTGCAAAGAGACTTGGAAGTTTTAATTCAAGATTCTGTCAAGGTAAACTTGCAGGTTGAGTCAGTAGTTCGGAAGGCATGTGCAGGAATGGCTTTTATCTTGAATATTAAAGCAGGGATGTATGTCTGATGCTCGAGAAGGCTCTATAAGGGTCTTGTCAGAACACTTTTGGAGTATTTAGTATTGTGCCCAGTTTTGGGGCCCATATCTCATGAAGGATATGGAGTGTGTTCAGGGAAGGTTCACAAGAATGCTCCCACGAGTCAAGAGTCAAGAGTCAAGAGTAGCTTTATTTGTCTTTTCTACCACATACAACCGATCGAGGAAAAAGGACACAGAGTTCCTCCAGGACCAAGGTGCTACATGGCCAGCACAAACTACACAGTCATACACAGTGCAGAATAAATTGCTCAAGAAATGCAAACCATGCAAGACAGCAGAGTAATTGAAATGAAATGAAAGTTACCAG
>NW_025191883.1:943-3599 GCF_004010195.1 Chiloscyllium plagiosum
AGGTCATTGAGTATACTTAAAACTGAGATTGTCAGGTTCATGAGTATCAAAGGGATCAACAGTTATGGGGAGAAAGTGGGAGAATAGGGTTGAGAAACATATCAGCCATGAGTGAATGGCCGAGCAGTCTCATTGTGCTGAATAGCCTAAATTCTGGTCTTTTTCTTACGGTCTCATAACATTAGTGTTTCTTGTATGTTCTTAATATCGAGATGTGTCGTCAGATGAGTCAGCTTTACTTAAATGAAACTTAACACAATCTGATGTTGTTCACAATTTCAGAGTCCCTGTCTTGCCTCATGTATAGTTGAGTTTAAACAAATTAACTAATTCACACTCTGTAAATTCCCTTTTAAAACTGACAAAGTATTTGAGGCAGCACATACAACATGTGATTCACCTCACTGTACAATAGTGTGTGGAATGATCTTCCAGATAACAATGGAGGCAGGCTCATTGATGACTTGTCTGGAAGAGTTATGTGGACACTTCACTAACAAGGGATTCAATGGGGATGGAACGTAAGTGAAAAAGAGGATTAAGTCTGTCGGAAGATCAACCATGAACTATGACAGATCAGGCACAAGTGCTAACTGACCTGCTCCTCATTCATATTAGTGTGTTCACATCTATCCCAGTGAGAGAGCAAACCAAACTCACTGTCTCTTTGTCACAGACCCGAGAGAGGGCAGACTGTCCCTACAGTATCAGTGTCACATACTTTGAGAAGAATAGACTAACCCCACTGTGTCTATATCATTGACCCAGAGATAACAGACCAAGCACATTGTGTCTGTCGTAGAGCACCAGGACTGCCAACTGAACACACTCAGTCTGTATCACAAAGATTGGAGAGAGCAGACTCCCCTCACTGTGTCTGTATCACTGACCCCACAGAGAGTGGGTATGGATAGACTCTGAGACATATCATATTTCTAATCCCTGAATTCTTCAATCCATCTCATCATTTAGTGAGATTCCCCATTCACGTAAAAGGGTACTTTACCATGTTCTTCAGCTCTTTACTGAACTTAGTCTGGGTCACGACATATATACAAGTGTTTGTGCAGAAATTTAGGAGCTGTAGAATGAATCCAATATCTCGTACAAACTAATGTTGATGTATGGCCCGATACCCCATCTGGCTCATGCATTTCCATAGACAGTATACCACAAACACTGACCATAACAGGATGAAATTCCCTGAGATAACAAACAATAAAATGATAGACTTCCTTCGACTCCCCATTTCTGGGTCACTGGGATTCTCCCCACTGCCGTGAGCCTGAAGTCTCCTGCGGGCTCTGCTGGCCACTAAAATGTGCCTGACACTTAAAGCATTGAGCAGCAGAATCAGAACAAATGGCACTGCTGGGGTCAGGATATAATGAAGGCACTCGTTTGTTCCCCAGACTGGAGATGACAGAATATCAGTTGGTACTGAACAAAACCAAGGCTGATTCCTGAGCAAATACTGAGATGTGAACATAAAGTACCAGAAAATGTTCTTCAAACTACTCAGCACAGTCACTGTTCCCAGAACCACAGCTGCTGTCTTCTCAGTACAAAATTTAATTTGCAGATTTGGGCAGCAAATGGCCACATATTGATCAAAGGTAAAAGTGACGGTAAACCAGACAGAACAGCCGGTGGCTGCATAAAGGAAGACAGCGTGGATATTACAGATGGGGATGGACTGTAGGACACATAACTCTCCCTTATAAACAATTGGAATGTGTCTCAATAGCAGATTGAGGATAATAATCAGTATACCTGGTGCTGTCGTTGCCTCCAGGTAGCACGTGTAATACATTTTGAAAGACCACACTTCCCTTGCAACAAAATTATAATTGCTATGATGTTCGCTATGGGAAGGAAAATAAACAGGAAAATTGATCAAGCTAGTGGGAAAGTTACCAATTACACAGAGTATTTTGTGTAATTTCTGTGTGTGTCCCTGTTTTTGAAAACGTATTGAGGTATTTATACCCATCGTCATGTAATCTGCTGGATTCAAAAAACCAGCCATTAATTAGGAACTCATGTTTGGGATGAAACAGAAAATGAGGAAATGCAGTTTGTAAGAGATTATGTGAAGATTGACACTACCCTGACAGGTTATTAAAATGTAAACAAGCTAATGCAGGAAATATCACAAAGACCATGAGAGATATGCTTTAGTTTCTGAAGTGAAACAGAGGTCAGTGACCCTGTATTGGGGTGGCGGAAATGGCCAGGTTGCTGTTCCTCATCTTTACAGAATCATTCAGAATTAGGGTGGAATGGTCAGCCCAAGTTCCCCTTCATTAGTATCTAGTGATCATGGTGGATATCAACACACATGTCCTGCTCCTGAGCATTATCCAATGAAGGTGGCTAATACAGGGGTATCTCAATCTGTGTTATCCTCTCATACCTACTCAGAGGTAGCTTCCTTGTGCAGCTGATGGCCTATTGATTTAAGATGGTAGAAGTCGCTTCTTTGGAAAATTCTATCAACGGGCTCTTCCACATCTTCCACATGCCGCACATTGCTGCTGGGGTGCAGTGAGGGTGGAAGCTGGCAGTGTTTGTGGATATGGTGCCAGTCAAGGGCACTGCTTTATTATCAAGTTTACAGAGGGTTGTTGGACAGACCTCACCCAGACAAGTGGGG
>NW_025191884.1:0-3599 GCF_004010195.1 Chiloscyllium plagiosum
GGAGGTCGCCATTGATGATGTTACCTCGCCAGGCAATGAAATGTCTGGATATCAAACCTACAGCTCAGCGAGCAAACCTACACCCCTACAACTCTAATCTTGACTGCTCTCCAGCATCTGCAGTCCTCACTTTCACCTAGAACAGGAGCAGATATTGAGGTAATTCATGAGAGGATACCAATTGAGGGAGTTTCAAGGTCATAATTACAGGTCCGAAACGTTAACTCTGAATTCTCTCCACAGATGCTGCCAGACCTGCTGAGCTTTTCCAACAATTTCTGTTTTTGTTTCTTATTGCCAGCATCTACAGTTCTTTTGGTATTTACTTTCTAACATTAAAAACAGCTACTTTTAAACTGTGGCGAGGGCAGAAACCTAATTTAGAGGAATTCAAAAATGGCATTTGGGAAAGATGAACTCAGATTTCAAATATAAGAACTAGAAACAAGAGTATGCAATTCAGCCCATCTTGAGCCTGCTCTGCAATTTGATATGACAGTGGCTGATTTCACCTCAGCCTCAATTCCACTTTTCTGCTCACTCTCCATAACTCTTCAATCCATTACTAATTTAAAAACCATCTATCTCCTCCTTACAGTTACTCAGTGTTCTGGCATCCATTGCAGTCCAGTGTAGTAAATTTCCCAGATTCACAACCTTTTGAGAGAAGTAATCCCTCCTCATCTCTGTTTTAAATCTGCCACCTCTTAGCCTAAAACTATGACCTTTCATTCTAGATTGCCCCACAATGGGAAACATCCACACTATGTCTATTTTGTCAATCCCTTTTAATTTTTTATAAACCTCGTTTACAGCTTCTCCATTCTTCCCAACTCTAGGCAGTATAAGTGTAAACTGCTCAATCTATCTTCATCAGACAAATCCCTCATTGTGGAATCAATCTGATGAACCTCCTCTGAACTACCCCAATGCAACTACAACCCTCCTCAAGTAAGGGGACCTAGCCTATATACAATGCTCCAGATGTGGGCTCACAAATGACTTGCATAGTTTTAGTAATATTCCTTTAGCCAGATTTTGCAAAGGACAATACATTCAAGGACTTCAGAGAGAAAAGAGAGTTTCAAAATAAGATGATAGTTTGCAGGTACAGAGGGGTATAGGAAAGGAACTGATTACGTAAGATTTGAAAGGGAAGAGCAGAGAGAAAAAGTGGAGGGAAGCACTAACAATATAAGATAACAAGTTGGCCACTTAAAGAAAACTCTATCCTCTCAAAGAGATTCTGAATTAAATTATATTTTTTCTTCACTTAAATGCTTGGCTCGCAATCATTTTAAAATTTTGCCAAATAATGCTTACTTTAGGGAGTCAACATTCATGTGAGTGACAAGAATGCTAGCTTAAGACTCACATAACCTCAGCAAGTCAAGATGGTCTGGGCCTGGGGCTCCCAGCTCATCAAAATTATTAATTAGTGTGTCAGCTGCGGTCCCTGCTCTCACGGATGTTCTTAAATCTAGTTTGCTCAATTCTGGTTTGCCTAGAAGCTGAGAAAAATACAATTTACACCTTTCCATTAAATTCCCTCTGACACATACCAAACAACAATGAGCAGATTGTTTGCCTGATGTACAAACAAATCTCTCAAATTAATGGGGATTAAAATCTCTCCCAAGTGCATGCTTCCTTATGTAGATTCTGCTGCTCTCCTGGTAGATCTATATCCAATTTGTTTGACAGACTGGCCAATTCTTCCTCCTATTCACAGATAAAGCTGTTGGCTGATATATTTCAGTTACAAGTTCAGAACCTTTATTGAAAACAAGCAGCTAAAATGTTATTATGTTTTGTGACTGTACAAGCAGGTAAGAAAGATCACATTATACGTCATTAAAAAGCCAGTATTCTGTTTAATTTGCCATTTTTAAACACACTAAGGTAGCCAAGTTAGTGGCACTGATTTAAATCAGTTTCTAGTTTCTTTTCCATTAAAGTAAGACAAATGAAAACACCAAGCCAGAAACATGAAGACCACATTTCGAGAGTTAAAAAGAAAGGTTTAATAAAAGCCTCAGCAAGCATGGAGGAGATATGCACAACACTTGTGTTTCACCCTGAGAATTCTGAAGGACTAAGAGAGACCAGAAAACATAAACAGTGAAAACGTACTGTACAGGACAGAATGACAGCTAATAGGGAATTGGACCTAGTATGTGTATTATATAAAGTAAAAGAGTTTTACTCAACCTTTGTAACCATATACTCAACATACAACGTGAAGATTATACACTGGGAAAATTTTCACAAAAGGAAATGGATGAATTTAGTGTCATAGAGAGTTGAGGGGGAGATAAAATAAAAATAGAGAGGAGGGGCTAAATTGGTTGGTGTCACTCAATGTTAACCAGACACCCAGACCAAATTGGATGCATCTCTCGTTGCTGAAGGAAGCAAGGGTGGAGATAGCAGAAGCTCTGGTCACAATCTTTAAATCTTTCTTAGATATGAGAGCAGTGCCAAAGCATTGGAGAACTGCAAATGTAACACCCCTGTTCAGTAAAAGGGTGAGGAATATACATAGTAACTTCATACCCATCAGTTAATGCCAGTGGTGGAAAATAAACAGAAATCATTGTCAAGAACAAAATTAGTTCTTACTGAGGGAAATATAAGATAACACTCAACAGTCAACAAAAATTTGTTAAGGGCAAACCATCTGACTATCCTGATTGAGTTATTTGATGCACTAACTGTACATGGACTTTCAAAGTGTACATATCTTACAGCAGACTTACTGGTAAACAGAAGCACATGATATTAAAGGGATATGGTATATTAAGGTATATGGTTAGTTAGTGAATGGGAAACAGAAAATAGTGGTATAAATAGCTTATTCTTTGTCGGGTTAAAAGTAGGCAATGCGATTCCCAGGAGTCCATGTTAGGACTATTGCTTATTTTATCAGCATACGACTTGGCAATGTCGTAAACAGTGAGCAGCATAATAACAGATTTTGGAGGAATTAGACTGCCTGCTGAAATGGACAGATGCAACTGAATGTTGATAAGGATAGAGTGATACATTTTAGAAACAATATGAAAAGGACAAAAAAAGGGACCTTTTCAAGGGGTGCAAATACCAAATTACCTGATGGTACATATTCACATATCCTCGTAATGGAAGGACAAGTTGATAAGACAGTTAAGTAAGCATAAGGATTTATGGGTAGGTTTGGCTTTTTAGATAGCGTTTGCTTTTTGTTGTGATGGTTCATGTGCTTTGGGGAGAAACATTTATTTTATGTTGAAGTAGTGGGTCATTTTAGAACTAGGTTTCCCTCAGATATGATTAATTGTCAAACGAAACGCTTACATCCAATAACTGATTCTGCAAACAACTTGTCAGGGAGATAAACATTAGTTCAGAAAATGTTAAGCAAGAAATTAATTACTGGGGGACATTGATCTCTGCAGGTGGTTTTATTTTCAAGCAATTCAGTTTTGAACAAGCTGGGCACAATATGGCTGTTCCAAATAATCCAGGTGAAAATCTGTATTGGGTAAAAGGGTTTTAAATTCCTTGATAGCTGCAGGACTTTTCTTTTTTTTTATAGACATTTTTATTAGAAATTTAAC
>NW_025191885.1:0-3599 GCF_004010195.1 Chiloscyllium plagiosum
AACACTCCCAGGACAGGGACAGCACGGGGTTAGTTACAGAATAAAACTCTCTCTACACTGTCCCCCCCATCAAGCACTCCCAGGACAGGGGCAGCACGGGGTTCGATACAGAGCAAAACTCTCTCGACACTTTTCCCCCATCAAACCCTCCCAGGACAGGGACAGCACAGGATTAGATGCAGAGTAAAGCTCTCTCTACACTGTTCCCCCATCAAACACTCCCAGGACAGGGCCAGCACAGGGTTAGATGCAGAATAAAGCTCCCTCTACACTGTTCCCCCATCAAACCCTCCCAGGACAGAGACAGCACAGGGTTACATACAGAATAAAACTCTCTCTACACTGTTCCCCCATCAAACACTCCCAGGACAGGGACAGCACAGGGTTAGATACAGAATAAAACTCTCTCTACTCTGTCCCCCTAATCAAACACTCCCAGGGACAGGGACAGCACGGGGTTAGATACAGAGCAAAACTCTCTCTACACTGTTCCCCCATCAAACCCTCCCAGGACAGGGACAGCACGGGGTTAGATACAGAGTAAAGCTCCCTCTACACTGTCACCCCATCAAACACTCCCAGGGACAGGGACAGTACGGGGTTAGATACAGAGTAAAGCTCCCTCTACACTGTTCCCCCATCAAACCCTCCCAGGACAGAGACAGCACAGGGTTACATACATAATAAAACTCTCTCTACACTGTTCCCCATCAAACACTCCCAGGACAGGGACAGCACGGAGTTAGATACAGAATAAAACTCTCTCTACACTGTCCCCCCCATCAAACACTCCCAGGGACAGGGACAGCACGGGGTTAGATACAGAATAAAACTCTCTCTACACTGTTCCCCCATCAAACCCTCCCAGGACAGGGATAGCACAGGGTTAGTTGCAGAGTAAAGCTCCCTCTACACTGTGCCCCCATCTAACCCTCCCAGGACAGGGACAGCACAGGGTTAGATACAGAGTAAAGCTCCCTCTGCACTGTCCCCTCATCAAACCCTCCCAGGACAGGGACAGCACGGGGTTAGATACAGAGTAAAGCTTCCTCTATACTGTCACCCCATCAAACACTCCCAGGGACAGGGACAGCACGGGGTTAGATACAGAGTAAAGCTCCCTCTACACTGTCACCCCATCAAACACTGCCAGTGGCAGGGACAGAACGGGGTTAGATACAGAGTAAAGCTCCCTCTACACTGTCACCCCATCAAACACTCCCAGGGACAGGGACAGCACGGGGTGAGATACAGAGTAAAGCTCTCTCTACACTGTTCCCCCATCAAACACTGCCAGGGACAGGTACAGCTCGGGGTGAGATACAGAGTAAAGCTCCCTCTACACTGTCACCCCATCAAACACTGCCAGGGACAGGGACAGTACGGGGTTAGATGCAGAGTAAAGCTCCCTCTACACTGTTCCCCCACCAAACCCTCCCAGGACAGGGACAGCACAGGGTTACATACAGAATAAAACTCTCTCTACACTGTCCCCCATCAAACCCTCGAAGGACAGGGACAGCACAGGGTTACATACAGAATAAAACTCTCTCTGCACTGTTCCCCAACAAACACTCCCAGGACAGGGACAGCACAGGGGTAGATACAGAATATAACTCGCTCTACACTGTCCCCCCCCATCAAACACTCCCAGGGACAGGGACAGCACGGGGTTAGATACAGAGCAAAACTCTCTCTACACTGTTCCCCATCAAACACTCCCAGGACAGGGACAGCACAGGGTTAGATACAGAATAAATCTCTCTCTACACTGTCCCCCCATCAAACCCTCCCAGGACAGGGACAGCACGGGGTTAGATACAGAGTAAAGCTCCCTCTACACTGTTCCCCCATCAAACACTCCCAGGACAGGTTCAGCACAGGGTTAGATACAGAGTAAAGCTCCCTCTGCACTGTCCCCCATCAAACACTCCCAGGACAGGGACAGCACGGGGTTAGATAC
Source organism: Chiloscyllium plagiosum (assembly GCF_004010195.1). Taxonomy (NCBI): domain Eukaryota; kingdom Metazoa; phylum Chordata; class Chondrichthyes; order Orectolobiformes; family Hemiscylliidae; genus Chiloscyllium; species Chiloscyllium plagiosum. The sequence continues at coordinate 1,964 of NW_025191885.1, forward strand.
AGAGTATAGCTCCCTCTGCACTGTTCCCCCAGCAACCACTCCCAGGGACAGGGACAGCACAGGGTTAGATACAGAGTAAAGCTCTATCTACACTGTCACCCCATCAAACTCTCCCAGGGACAGGGACAGCACGGGGTTAGATACCAGCGTAAAGGTCCCTTTACACTGTCCCCCATGAAACACTCCCAGGACAGGAACAGCACAGGGTTAGATGCAGAGTAAATCTTCCTCTACACTGTCCCCCCCATCAAACACTGCCAGGACCGGGACAGCACAGGGTTAGATACAGAGTAAAGCTCCCTCTACACTGTCCCTCATCAAACACTCCCAGGACAGGGACAGAGCAGGGTCAGATGCAGAGTAAAGCTCCCTCTACACTGTCACCCATCTAACCCTCCCAGGGACAGGGACAGCACAGGGTTAGATACAGAGTAAAGCTCCCTCTACACTGTCACCCCATCAAACACTCCCAGGGACAGGGACAGCACTTGGTTAGATACAGAGTAAAGCTCCCTCTACACTGTCCCCCATCAAACACTCCCAGGGACAGGGACAGCACGGGGTTAGATTCAGATTAAAGCTTCCTCAACACTGTCCCCCATCAAACCATCCCAGGGACAGGGACAGCACGGGGTTAGATACAGAGTAACGCTCCCTCTACACTGTTCCCCCATCAAACCCTCCCAGGATAGAGACAGCACAGGGTTACATACAGAATAAAACTCTCTCTACACTGTTCCCCATCAAACACTCCCAGGACAGGGACAGCACGGGGTTAGATGCAGAATAAAACTCTCTCTACACTGTCCCCCCATCAAACACTCCCAGGGACGGGGACAGCACGGAGTTAGATACAGAGCAAAACTATCTCTACACTGTTCCCACATCAAACCCTCCCAGGACAGGGACAGCACAGGGTTAGATACAGAGTAAAGCTCCCCATGCACTGTCCCCCAGCAAACACTCCCAGTACAGGGACAGCACAGGGTTAGATACAGAGTAAAGCTCCCTCTACACTGTTCCCCCATCAAACACTCCCAGGGGCAGGGACAGCACAGGGTTAGATACAGAGTAAAGCTGCCTCTACACTGTTCCCCCATCAAACACTCCCAGGGACAGGGACAGCACGGGCTTAGATACAGAGTAAAGCTCCCTCTACACTGTCACCCCATCAAACACTCCCAGGGACAGGGACAGTACGGGGTTAGATACAGAGTAAAGCTCCCTCTACACTGTTCCCCCATCAAACCCTCCCAGGACAGAGACAGCACAGGGTTACATACAGAATACAACTCTCTCTACACTGTTCCCCATCAAACACTCCCAGTACAGGGACAGCACGGGGTTAGATACAGAATAAAACTCTCTCTACACTGTCTCCCCCATCAAACACTCCCAGGGACAGGGACAGCACGGGGTTAGATACAGAGCAAAACTCTCTCTACACTGTTCCCCCATCAAACCCTCCCAGGACAGGGACAGCACGGGGTTAGATACAGAATGAAGCTCTCTACACTGTTCCCCCATCAAACCCTCCCAGGACAGGGACAGCAGAGGGTTAGATAGAGAGTAAAGCTGCCTCTACACTGTTCCCCCATCTAAACCTCCCAGGACAGGGACAGCACAGGGTTAGATA
>NW_025191886.1:0-3599 GCF_004010195.1 Chiloscyllium plagiosum
GGAATAATTTCTGAGCATGTACCCTTTCAAGCCTCTGTTGCTTCAGAATTTGATACATTCCAATGAAATTGCCTTTCAACTTTCTAAAATATAGACCTAATATATTTCAATGCTCCAGGTGATCATGCCGTAGGTCTGGGAGCTGCTCTGTCAGGAACCTTAGTGAATTTCTGCAGTGCATCTTCTCTATGGTACACACTGCTGCTACTGAGTGTCGGAGGTGGAGACAGGGAATGTTTGTAGTTGTGATGCTGAGAAAACTGCACTGCAAGTTTATTCTTCTTAAACATGGAGAGCAAAACGGTTCGGTTACAGAAGTTTGTTAATTATGCAAATGTCCATGAGATTTTAAACAGATTCACCTTTTCTCTGACAATAGCCTGAGGGACATCGTGTGACGTTTCCACACTGCTATCGACATTTCATCTCATGGTGGGCTGAATCAATTAAATGGGGTTGAACCGCCTGCTATCTGTTTTCTGTCTATTCTTCTTTTTAAATTGATGTAATGCTGTTGGTCCTGTTTGTGTGGGCCCACCTCTGCCTGCAATGGGACACAGTTTGTCCTGGAGGGAGGTTTAAATGAATGAATGAATTAAGACCTGATGAATCAATTTCTCTGACTCTCTCTGTGTCAGTGTCTGTCCCTCTTGTGTTTAAAGTGATACAATGCCACCCTCTGCTGGCCTCCCTGCGCCACTGCACAAAGGGCAGGTTTTTTGGGGACAATTGGCTCCTATTGGTTCGGACAGTCACACAATGACCTGAGTGACGCAATGTGCTACGCGATGACGTCACCCCAAGATGGCTACACCCATGGGGAAGGACTGACAAGGAAGATGTGGGAGTAGGCAAGATGTGACTTGAGCCGGGGCCGTGAAGTATTGCAGGGTGGCTCCCTCTGGAGGAGGCATTAGCAGTCACTGTCTGAATGAATGAAACTAGTTTTTTTGAAGAGAAATGTCCCACTGGATCCTGTCTTGTCCTTTCATCATCCTGTTATAAAGCAGCAGCCACCTCCCAAAATACCAACATGCATTACTTCAGTGCATAAGACAGGACATGACCAATTTCTAGGAACCATTGAAGGATGAAAACGTTTAACATTATTGTCCACAGAGCCCAGAGATGTTAGACAGGGTGGGTTGGCCATGGGAAATGCACAGGAATTGTTTTGTTCAAACAGCTAGATACTGTTCATACTGGAAACTGAAATAATAGCTGAGTGTTTGCAAAAGCTTCTGTGGAGAGAGGGCGAGGGAGGGTTAAAATATCAAGTCCATAAAAGCTTACAATACAGTTCCAAAACTGGAGCTTTGAAACCGTCAGCACCCAGTTATAGGAAGGATATTATTAAACTGGAGAGGGTTCAGAAGAGATTTACCAGGATGTTGCTGGCAATGGAATGTTTGAGATATAACGAAAGGCTGGAATGTCGAGGATCTTTTTCTCCTAGAATGTAGGAGGTTGAGAGGGGAGCAGGTAGAAGTTTATCAAGTAATAAGAGGTATAGATGCAGTTGCCCTTTCCCAAGGATGGGGGAATTTCAAGAGAACGGGGCAGGCTTTAAAGGTGCGAGGAAAGAGATTTTAAGAAGACATAAGGAACACATTTTTTGCACAAACATTGGTTTGCATACGTCATGAGATTCCTAGAATCCCTACAGTGTGGAAACAGGTCCTTCAGCTGACCCTCTGAACAATAACCCACCCAGACCCATTCCTCCACCCGATTATCCCATATTTACCTTTGACTAATGCACCCAACCTACACATCCTTGAACACTATGAGCAATTTAGCATGACCAATTTGCCCTAACCTGCACATCTTTGGAGTGTGGGAGGAAACTGCAGCACCAGGAGGAAACCCACACAGACATAGGGAGAATGTGCAAAGTCCACACAGACAGTCACCCAAGGCTGTATTGATCCTGGGTCCTTGGCACTGTGAGGGAGCAGGGCTAACCACTGAGCCACTGTACCTCCCCATGGTGGTAGAGCTCCCTTTACTGTATCCCCATCAAACACTTCCAGATAAGGGACAGCACGGAGGTGCAGACAGAATATAGCTCCCTCTACACTCGCCCTGAGAATCTGAAACCTTGGTACAGGCTGAACTAGGACATGGAGACTCATGATCTGTCCCTGTATAACTTGTGTGACTAGTTACAGTCAGGGGCAACCGCCTAACGGATTCTCTTGGTAACTTAGATGGAAATGAGATGGCTTCTCAATGCAAGTTAGCATGACAAAATGGCTTCTAGACTGCTAACTGATAATTCTGCTTAAGCTGCAGAAATAAGTACCCCCAGAGTGCTGCAAAAAGTGATTAGCAGACAATGCGCCCTTGAGAATACAGAAGTAACTCGACAAGATAAGAAAGTGCTAACATTTCTGGCTGACCTTCGGGTCCAGATGTAGTAGTTCTATTTCGTGGGAAAAAGTGACCGAAACATTGGGACAAATTAACATTGTTTCCCAGTTAATATCATTGGACCAAGTAACTGCCAGTGAAGCAATATCATTTATTGATTGGTAATTGTTTGAACGGACTATGGGATTACACCCTTACACTGCTTTAAGAAAAGTATAAAAATGTCTTTGTAATAAGCTGGTCTGTGCAGCTCCTCCAAGGAATACGCAAGTGCTCAACCTCTGTGTTCCCGGATGCTCTGCACCCGACCGTATGAAAAATCAACAATGAAGTCTTAAACAGCCAGACCGATTGTGAGTGCTTATTGACCAATCGTGGAACCGAGAGACCCCGCTGGGGATCCAGATCTTCAGCCCTATCATTCCCTCCCTGCTCAGGTAAACATTGAGTTTGATACAGAGTAAAGCTCATTCAATGAGATCACAATCAAATAACTTAACGTCATATTTCAATAAGTCCTTGAGTAAAGTCATAATTTGACCCAAAAATACAGGGTGGTATGCATGTGCACACACACACACACACATACACACACACACACGCAACTCGCTCACACAGGCACACAAGGACCCGAATGACCAAATATGTTGGGATTTCCATGTATGAAAGCTCTACAAAAGAATCCCTGGATGTCAGATGAACACAGGACATTCACACACCTGGGCCAGGCTCAAGACTCACCACTCTCCGACACTGAGAGGCTCCTGTATCACACTCCAGATTGCAATCAGAGGCTATGTTTGGGAACAGGGCAGAACAGCTGGGGTTAGGATGATTGTCCTCGTGGATGTTCAAAACCAGCAATCTAGCAGGAACTGATCAGCGACTCTGTGTGTGTGTGTGTAGGAGTGGCTGAGTATGTAGGTATGAGGTGTGTGTAAGATGAGGAGAATAAGAAGTGAGTTCAAATCAGCATCTCTCATTTGGTTATACCTTCCATTAATTTTTTTGATTGTGATATCATCGAGCAGTGCTTTGTCCAGAGGCTCACTGAAGATGTTACCTAATATGGTCTGAAAATGAACCTTCCAGCTCAGCGAGCAAACTTACATCCAGAACAACTTCTCCCATTTACTGATGCCCACCAATTCTCCCATTTACCCACACCTCTCCCATTTACTGATGCCTTAGCCCAGTTCTACCATTTAAGGGTGCCCTACTCTAAT
>NW_025191887.1:0-3599 GCF_004010195.1 Chiloscyllium plagiosum
CTCGTCCTTTGGGTTGCGGCATGTCCTTGTTCCATTGTCTTTCCCTTAGGCAACTGTTGATGAAATTGTGAGGATATCTGTTTTTGGCGAATACCTTGTACAGGTGTTCCTCTTCCTCTTTTTGCAGTTCTGGTGTGCTGCAGTGTGTTGTGGCCCTTTTGAATAGTGTCTTGATGCAACTTCGTTTGTGTGTATTGGGGTGGTTGCTTTCATAGTTCAGGACTTGGTCTGTGTGTGAGGCTTTCCTGTGTACCTTCGTGGTGAATTCTCCATTTGGTGTTCTCTGTACCCTCACGTCTAGGAATGGGAGTTGGTTGTCCTTTTCTTCCTCTCTCGTGAATCGGATTCCTGTTAGTGTGGCATTGATGATCCGGTGTGTTTTCTCTATTTCTGTGTTTTTAATGATTACAAAGGTGTCATCAACATATCTGACCCAGAGTTTGGGTTGAATTTGTGGTAAGACTACCATGCCCCCACCTGCACCCCCACAAGCCTCATTCACGATGAAGGGCTTATGTCCGAATGTCGACTCTCCTGCACCTTGGATGCTGCCTGCTTTTCCAGCGCCACACTCTTCGACTCTGATCTCCACCATCTGCAGTCCTCACTTTCTACCAAGTGATTAAAAGTTTGGTCAAAGTGGTACATTTTTAAGAATGTGTGAAAAGAGAGAGAAAAAGATGGCTGGGTTTTAGAAGGGAATTCCTAGCTTTAGGGCCTGAATGCTTGAGAACAAGGCTGTCAACCGTGTGGTAACGAAAACTGTGTCTGGATAGAAGATTGAATTTGGAAGAATGCTGAATTCTCACAGAATTGCAAGGCTGGAGGAAGTTAGAGGTGAGGAAGAGCAATGGGAGGGATTTAAACAGGAAGATAACAAATTTTTCAACTGTGGGATTAGTGCACCGGTAATAATCAAAGCTCAATGAGCACATGGGTAATGATTGAAAGGGATACATTGTCAGATAGGATATATACCTTGTTAAGGACCAGGCCAGACCCCCTTAAAACATTTCAAGAAAGTAGCCTGGACACTAACTTTGCTCATTGTTTTAAGCAGGTTGTAGTGGATATTCCAGGAGGGATGCAGCTGGCCCAATCCCTTAGTTTCAAACAAACAGAATTTATTTGCAAGATTACCGAATGAAACACAAACAAAAGAAAACAGAATGTAGAATAACTTATCTGAAAACCCAACAGACTATCCCAACTTAAGGACACTGTTCAAAATACTTGCATCAAACCTCACAAACACCCCATTGCACTAAAGGAAAAATCAAATACAGGATCTTAAAGGAGAGAGAGAGAGAGAGAGAGAGATGGCAGAGGGAGTCTGCATGGAACACCCTCTTCCGTGTAGCTGCTTCTTGGACCAGCAGCCTCAAACTGACTGCCTGCTTTCAGTGAATAGCCAGACTGGTAAAAACTAAACCAAACCAAATCGAAGAAATTTTATGAGAAGATTTGTAGCTCGGGTGCTCGTTGCTGTGGTTCTGTTCGCTTGCCCTATAATGGTAGTGTTGTCCCAGTCGAATTCACATTCAACAACCAGATATACGAACAAATCAACGGAACATCCATGGGTTCACCGATCTCGGGACTCATAGCAGAAGCAGTAATGCAAAGGTTCGAACACAGAAGCGCTTCACAGGAGGCTCCCAAGCACTGAGGATGTCACCTAGACAGGGGACGAAACGTTTGCAACAAAAACTTCCAGCTCGGCGAACAGAACCACAGCAAAGGTCTTATATCAAGGAAGCAATTTTTTTGTGAAAATCCTCCGTGTTGGGCAACTGACAGCCATTCGGACTAATCCCCAGTTAAAGTCCCCCGATTTGTTATAGTTCTAGCCAGGATCCCTCAAACTGTTAAACTGGGTGAAGAGGACTGAACTGGCTTTCCTTGGTTACTCACCCAAACTCTCAGTTGGTTGCAACAAAGGTACTTCTGAAAGGATCCCTCCCCATGTGATACCTTTCACCCAGACCCAAATTAACTTTGGTTTAAAAGAATCCAATTTAGCCAGACTTTATTGAATTAACAAAAGTAGCGAGGTTATTAAATACAAGAATAAGCAGTAACATGACACTTTCACATGGATAAGATTTGTGGTAAGTTCAAAAAGATAAGTTTTTTTTTAAAATCAGTCTGAGTTGCTTCTGAAGATCAGCTAGTTGAACATTGTGGCTGTTGCCATGAATGTTACTGGTAATGTTACTTTGATAGTTGAATGGTCAATTGCAAGATTCCTAGCTTTGTAGGTTGGTTGAAGCTTCTGTGATTTCATTCAGCAGTGATTGACTGGCAGCACAGAGTAAGAGTGAGAGTATTTTTTTGTGTTTTACATCTTTTGCAGTGGTGTTTAAAATAGCTGATCTTCACAGCATGCTAATCCATAGACTAGGATGTAAGGTGGCAAACAATTTTAAAGCTGTATAGTCATGGTGCTGTATAGAGTGGAAGTGTGGAGAATTATATGTAAGAATATTTGCTGATGTTGCCTTTTAATTTTAGTTATGCTTGCTTTAAGTTGAAGATTAATGTTTTTTTAAATTGTGATGTGGTTGGGGTTTATGCCATAGTTAAGTTTCTTCTCACTTTGTGATGAGTGCATTACTGTACTTTTTGATTATGTTTGCAACATGCTGGTCTATTAGGCAGCAACACCACAAATGCAGTATGCAGTTTAACTTCCTTAATTGGACTAAGGTAAATTTTGATGGTATGAGACAGGAAGTTTCAGAAATTGACTGGAGTAGACTGATCGCATGTAAAGGGATGACCAGCAAGTGGGAGGCTTTCAAAAGTGAGATAATGAGAGTTCAGAGGCAGTATATTCCTGTTATAGTGAAGGGTAAGGCCGATAAGAGTAGGAAACAATGGATGAGTAAAGATACTGAGGCTGTGGTCAAGAATAAAAACAAATCATATGTTAGGTATAGAGAATTGGGATCAAGTGGATCGCTTGAAGAGTATAAGGGGTGTAGGAGCATTCTTAAGAGGGAAACCAGAAGGGCAAAAAGTAGATAGCCTTGGTAGATAAGATTAAGGATAATCCAAAGTACCTTCAGAACTAGAGAGCATAGGGTCACTTAAAGATCAACGAGATCACTTATGTCTGAACCCACAGCAGATGGGAGAGATACTTAACAAATATTTCGTATCCGTTTGTACTGTGGAGAAAGAAATGGAGGCTAGGGAACTCGGGTGGAAATAAATAATGTCTTGAAATACTGGAGGTCTTAAAAAGCATCAAGGTGAATATAATTCCTGGACCTGATCAAGTGTATCCCAGGATGTTGCAGGGCTCATGGCAAAGATATTGGTGTCATTTACAGCCACGGGTGAGGTGCAGGAGGACTGGAGGGTGGCTAATGCTGTGCCTTTATTTAAGAAAGGCTGTAAGGAGAAACCTGGGAACTATAGACCTATGAGTCTGACATCAAAGGTGTCAGAGAAGAGAATTCTGATAGGATTTACGTGCATTTGAAGAGGCAAGGACTGATTTGTAAAAATCATCATGGCTTTGTGCATGGGAAATTGTGTGTCAAACTTCACAGTTTTGTTGAATTCTGGATCAGTGGTGCTGGAAGAGCACA
>NW_025191888.1:0-1685 GCF_004010195.1 Chiloscyllium plagiosum
AGTATTGCGTTGGGATCCATGGAGCAGTGTGAACTGAGCCCTGGAGCAGTGCATGGGGAGCCCTTGAGCAGTGCATGAACAGTGAGCCCTGCAGCAGTACGAACAGTGAGCCCTGGAGCAGTGTGAACAGTGAGTCCTGTAGCAGTGCGAATAGTGAGCCCTGGAGCAGCATGTACAGTGAGCACTGGTGCAGTGCGTGGTGAGCCCTGGAGCACTGTGCACAGTGAGTCCTGGAGCAGTGCAAACAGTGAGCCCTGTAGCAGTGTGAACAGTGAGCCCTGGAGCAGTGTGTGGTGAGCCCTGGAGCAGTGTGAATAGTGAGCCCTGGAGCAGAGGGTGGGGAAGCCTGGAGCAGTGCAAACAGTGAGCCCTGGAGCAGTGTGAACAGTGAGCCCTGCAGCAGTGCGAACAGTGAGCCCTGGAGCAGTGCGTACAGTGAGCCCTGTAGCAGTGCGAACAGTGAGCCCTGGAGCAGTGCGAACAGTGAGCCCTGGAGCAGTGCGAACAGTGAGTTTTGGAGCAGTGTGAAAAATGAGCCCTGGAGCAGTGTGAACAGTGAGCCCTGGAGCACTGTGCACAGTGAGTCCTGGAGCAGAGCAAACAGAGAGCCCTGTAGCAGTGTGAACAGTGAGCCCTGGAGCAGTGCGTTGGAAACTCTGGAGCAGCGCGAAGAGTGAGCCATGGAGCAGTGCGAAGAGTGAGCCCTGGAGCAGTGTGAACAGTGCGCCCTGCAGCAGCGTGTACAGTGAGCCCTGGTGCAGTGCGTGGCAAGCCCTGGAGCACTGTGCAAAGTGAGTCCTGGAGCAGTGTGAACAATGAGCCCTGTAGCAGTGTGAACAGTGAGCCCTGGAGCAGTGTGTGGTGAGCCATGGAGCAGTGTGAACAGTGAGTCCTGGAGCAGAGGGTGGGGAAGCCTGGAGCAGTGCAAACAGTGAGCCCTGCAGCAGTGTGAACAGTGACCCCTGGAGCAGTGTGAACAGTAAGCCCTGGAGCAGTGTGAACAGTGAGCCCTGGAGCAGTGCGAACAGTGAGCCCTGTAGCAGTGTGAACTGTGAGCCCTGGAGCAGTGTGAACAATGAGTCCTGGAGCAGTGCGAACAGTGAGCCCTGGAGTATTGCGTTGGAATCCATGGAGCAGTGTGAACAGTGAGCCCTGGAGCAGTGCATGGGGAGCCCTTGAGCAGTGCATGAACAGTGAGCCCTGCAGCAGCACGAACAGTGAGCCATGGAGCAGTGCGAAGAGTGAGCCCTGGAGCAGTGTGAACAGTGAGCCCTGCAGCAGTGTGAACATTGAGCCCTGGAGCAGTGCGAACTGTGAGCCCTGGAGCAGTGTGAACAGTGAGCCCTGCAGCAGTGTGAACAGTGAGCCCTGGAGCAGTGCGAACAGTGAGCCCTGGGAACAGTGAGCCCTGGAGCAGTGCGAACTGTGAGCCCTGTAGCAGTGGAAACAGTGAGCCTTGCAGCAGTGTGAACAGTGAGCCCTGGAACAGTGTGAACAGTGATTCCTGGAGCAGTGTGAACAGTGATTCCTGGAACAGTGTGAACAGTGATTCCTGGAGCAGTGTGAACAGAGAGCCCTGGAGCAGTGTGAACAGTGATTCCTGGAGCAGTGTGAACAGTGAATCCTGGAGCAGTGTGAACAGTGAGCCCTGTAGCAGTGTGAACAGTGAGCCCTGGAGCAGTGCG
>NW_025191888.1:2424-3600 GCF_004010195.1 Chiloscyllium plagiosum
GCCATGCAGCAGGTTGAACAGTGAGCCCTGGAGCAGTGGGAACAGTGTGCCCTGGAGCAGTGTGAAAAATGAGCCCTGTAGCAGTGCAAACAGTGAGCCCTGGAGCAGTGCGAACAGTGACCCCTGGAGCAGTGCGAACAGTGAGTCTTGGAGCAGTGTGAAATATGAGCCCCAGAGCAGTGCGAACAGTGAGCACTGGAGCAGTGTGAACAGTGAACCCTGCAGCAGTGCATGGGCAGCCCTGGAGCAGTGCGAACAGTGAACTCTGGAGCAGTGCTTTGGGAGCCCTGGAGCAGCGTGTACAGTGAGCCCTGGTGCAGTGCGTGGCGAGCCCTGGAGCACTGTGCACAGTGAGTCCTGGAGCAGTGCGAACAGTGAGCCCTATAGCAGTGTGAACAGTGAGCCCTGAAGCAGTGTGTGGTGAGCCCTGGAGCAGTGTGAAAAGTGAGCCCTGGAGCAGAGGGTGGGGAAGCCTGGAGCAGTGCAAACAGTGAGCCCTGGAGCAGTGTGAACAGTGAGCCCTGCAGCAGTGCGAACAGTGAGCCCTGGAGCAGTGCAAACAGTGAGCCCTGGAGTATTGCATTGGGAGCCATGGAGCAGTGCGAACAGAGAGCCCTGGAGCAGTGTGAACAGTGAGCCCTGCAGCAGTGGGAACAGTGCGCCCTGGAGCAGTGTGAAAAATGAGCCCTGTAGCAGTGCGAACAGTGAGCCCTGGAGCAGTGCGAACAGTGCGTTTTGGAGCAGTGTGAAAAATGAGCCCTGGAGCAGTGCGAACAGTGAGTCTTGGAGCAGTGTGAAATATGAGCCCCGGAGCAGTGCGAACAGTGAGCCCTGGAGCAGTGTGAACAGTGACCCCTGGAGCAGTGTGAACAGTGAGCCCTGTAGCAGTGCGATCTGTGAGCCCTGGAGCAGTGTGAACAGTGAGTCCTGCAGCAGTGTGAACAGTGAGCCCTGGAGTATTGCGTTGGGATCCATGGAGCAGTGTGAACAGTGAGCCCTGGAGTAGTGCATGGGGAGCCCTTGAGTAGTGCATGAACAGTGAGCCCGGCAGCAGTACGAACAGTGAGCCCTGGAGCAGTGTGAACAGTGAGTCCTGTAGTAGTGCGAATAGTGAGCCCTGGAGCAGTGCGAACTGTGAGCCCTGGAGCAGTGGGAACAGTGAGCCCTGATGCAGTG
>NW_025191889.1:0-1252 GCF_004010195.1 Chiloscyllium plagiosum
ATCTCTCTATAATACACTGAGCTGACCAGTCCCCATCTCTCGATAACAGTGAGCTGACCGGTCATAACTCTCTCTAATACACTGAGCTGACCGGTCCCTATCTCTCTATAATACATTGAGCTGACCAGTCCCTATCTCTCTACAACACACTAAGCTGACCGGTCCTTGTATCTCTGTAACACATGATGCGGACCGGTTCCTATCTCTCAAAAATACACTGAGCTGACCGGTCCCTATTTCTCTCGAATACACTGAGCTGACCGGTTAATATTTCTCTATAATACACTGAGCTGACTGGTCCCCATCTCTCTATAATACACTGAGCTGAACGGTCCCTACCTCCCTGTAATACACTGAGCTGACCGGTCCCTATCTCTCTATAATGCACTGAGCTGAGCGGTCGCTTTCTCTCTCTAATACACTGAGCTGACCGGTCCCCATCTCTCGATAACACACTGAGCTGACCAGTCCCTATCTCTCTATAATACACTGAGCTGACCGGTCCCCATCTCTCTGTAATACAATGAGCTGACCGGCCCCTATCTCTCTATAATACACTGAGCTGACCGGTCCCTATCTCTCGATAACACTGAGCTGACCGGTCATAACTCTCAATAATACACTGAGCTGACCGGTCCCTATCTCTCTATAACACACTGAGCTGAGCGGTCGCTTTCTCTCTCTAACACACTGAGCTGACCGGTCCCTATCTTTCTCTACTACACTGAGCTGACCAGTCCTTATCTCTGTCTAATACACTGAGCTAACCGGTCCCTATCTCGCTATAATACATTGAGCTGACCGCTCCCTATCTCTCTACAACACACTAAGCTGACCAGTCCTTATATCTCTATAATACATGATGCTGACCGGTCCCTATCTCTCAAAAATACACTGAGCTGACCGGTCACTATTCCTCTCGAATACACTGAGCTGACTGGTCCCCATCTCTCTACAATACACTGAGCTGACTGGTCCCTATCGCTCTCTATTACAATGAGCTGACTGGACCCAACTCCCTGTAATACACTGAGCGGACCGGTCCCTATCTCTCTGTAATGCACTGAGCTGAGCGGTCGCTTTCTCTCTAGAATACAATGAGCTGATGGTCCCTATCCCTCTATAACACACTGAGCTGACCGGCCCCTATCTCTCTCTAATACACTAAGCTGACCGGTCCTTATATCTTTATAATACATGATGCTGACCGGTCCCTATCTCTCAAAAATACACTGAGCTGACCGGTCCCTAT
>NW_025191889.1:2241-3600 GCF_004010195.1 Chiloscyllium plagiosum
ATAATACACTGAGCTGACCGGTCCCAATCGCTCTCTATTACACTGAGCTGACCGGTCCCTATCTCTCTATAATATACTGAACTGATTGGTCCATGTCGCTCTATAACCCACTGAGCTGACCAGTCCCTATCTCGCTATAATACACCGAGCTGACCGGTCCCTATCGCTCTACAATACACTGAGCTGACCGGTCCCTATTTCTCTATAATACACTGAGCTGACTGGTCCCCATCTCTCAATAATACACTGAGCTGACCGGTCCCAATCGCTCTCTAACACACTGAGCTGACCGGTCCCTATCTCTCCAGAATACACTGAGCTGACCGATCCCTATCTCCCTGTAATACACCAAACTAATTGGTTCATGTCGCTCTATAACCCACAGAGCTGACCGGTCCCTATCTCGCTATAATACACCGAGCTGACCGGTCCCTAACTCTCCATAATACAATGAGCTGACCGGTCCCTATCTCTCTATAATATACTGAACTGATTGGTCCATGTCGCTCTATAACCCACTGAGCTAACCGGTCCCTATCTCTCTCTAATACACTGAGCTGACCGGTCCCTATTTCTCTATAATACACTGAGCTGACTGGTCCCCATCTCTCAATAATACACTGAGCTGACCGGTCCCAATCGCTCTCTATTACACTGAGCTGACCGGTCCCTATCTCCCTGTAATACACTGAGCTGACCGGTCCCTCTCTCTCGAAAATGCACTGAGCTGAGCGGTCACTTTCTCTCTGTAATACACTGAGCTGACCTGTCCCTATCTCCCTGTAATACACTGAGCTGACCGGTCCCTATCTCTCAATAATGCACTGAGCTGAGCGGTCACTATCTCTCTATAATACACTGAGCTGACCTGTCCCTATCTCCCTGTAATACAGAGCTGACCGGTCCCTATCTCTCTATAATGCAATGAGCTGAGCGGTCGCTTTCTCTCTATAATACACTGAGCTGACCGGTCCCTATCTCTCACTAATACACTGAACTGACTGGTCCATGTCGCTCTATAATACACTGAGCTGACCGGTCCCTATCCCTCTATAACACACTGAGCTGACCGGTCCATATCCCTTTATAATACACGGAGCTGACCGGTCCCTATCTCTCTCTAATACACTGAACTGACCGGTCCCTATCTCTCTCTAATACACTGAACGGACTGGTCCATGTCGCTCTATAACCCACTGAGCTGACCGGTCCCTATCTCTGGATAACACACTGAGCTGACCGGTCCCTATCTCTCTAGAATATACTGAGCTGACCGATCCCTATCTCCCTGTAATACACAGAACTGACTGCTTCATGTCGCTCTATAACCCACTGAGCTGACCGGTCCCTATCTCTCTA
>NW_025191890.1:0-3600 GCF_004010195.1 Chiloscyllium plagiosum
CTGCACATGGGCACAGACCAGTTCAGGAACTGATGGGGGATAAAATGTTCTGAACATTGTGGAATCTTCAGTGACCATCCCCACTTCTGATCTTATGGTGGGGAGGGTCGGTGTGGTGGTGGTGGCGGGGAGACATTGATGAAGCAGCTGAAGATGTTTGTGAAGAGGAAGCTACCCTGAGGATCTCCCACAGAGCTGACCCAGGACTGAGATGGTGAACATCTTCCTTTGTGCCATGTTTGACTCCAAACACTGGAAAGTTTACTCTGATTCCCATTATGTCCAGTTTTGTTAAGCTCATTAATGTCAATAAAAGTCAACCACTGTCTTGATATCAGGGCCAGTCATTATTACCTGAACCCTTGTGTCAAACTCTTTTGTTCATATCAATAGGCCATGATATAGGAGCAGCAAGTGTTTTCTTCAAACAGGTAGTATTGAATGTCAGGATTTCTCTTCTCAAGAGTGTTGGGGAGCTAGATGACTGAATGTATTTGAAGAGGAGGTAGATAGACATTGACCTGTCAGAGAGATGAGGGCTATGAGGAATTGGGCATTCAAGTGGATTTGAGACCAAGAGCAGATCAGCCATGAGGTTAGTGAAGGGTAAGGCAGGCTTGGGGAGTGAACGATCTGCCCCTGTTTCTGATGTACTCACATTCTGTTATTGGAAAGTTAGTGGGTGTTATTTTCATGGATGTTCTGTTATTGAATGTTGCAGTCAGGGAGACCAGGGGATTTTGTGAGCCATCCCTGGGTGAGGTATGGGAGCTGTATTCTCAGTGAATTTGGGTCTACAACATGACGAACAAATGAAGCACAAGTTGCAGAGACTGGAAGCTCCATGAAAAGAGATGAGGGGCCTCTTTCATACCCAGCCTGGGTTTTCCAATTACATTTCCCAAATCAAGTCAAAGCATGTGGGACATTCTTGAAGGGCCGAATGGTCTCCTCTGTTTCTGTGCACCAGGTTATAGGAGAAGGTGGCTTCCAACTGCTCCTGTCTAGCCGGTTTGAGGGGCTGAATGGAACACAGAAACATGGGACTGAGGAGCAGGAGTGGGAGTGGGTCATTAGAGACGTTGAGCCTTCTCCACCAGATACTAAGATTGTGGCTGATCAGGTTGTGATCTCAGTTCCACTTTCCTGTCTGTATCCCATTATCTGTGACTCACTTCTCTGTCAAATATTTACCTAACGCAGCTTTCAATCAATATGAACATAGAGGCACGATAAACTTCCAGTGAAGAGAATTCTGACTTGAAAGGTCCTTTCAGAATTTTTTATCATCCCTCTTATAGAATCAGAGAGTCATGCAGAATGGAAACAGACCCGTTAGTCCAATCTGTTCACTCCGATCAGATATCAAATCTGACCTCGTCCTATTCGTCAGCATTTGGCCAATATCCCTCCTCTTTCAGATACTTTTTAAATGTGCGATTGTAATCGCCTTCACCACTTCTTCTGACAGCACTTTCTGTACACACACCCCTCTCTGTGTGAAACATTTATCTTCAGGTCCCTTCTAAATCATTCGCCCTCTCCCCTTCAACCTATGCCTCTGAATCTGGTCTCCCCTACCCTGGGGAGCAGAACATGGTTTTTCAGAATATCCTTGCCCCTGATGGTTTTACAAACCTCTATCAGGTCACCTCTCAACCTCTGACACTCCAGGAGAAAGCACTTCAAACTAATCAACCTCTCCCTAAAGCTCAAACCTCCAGTCCTGGAACATACGTGTAAGTCATTTCTGCAGAAAACAGAATTGTACGCAGTCTTCTTAAAATGCCCTCACCAACACCGATGCAATATGCCACCACAACCCTTATATGCACCACTCTGACGCAACTGTACCAAATGTGTTCAGCACCACTCTGTATACCTGCGACTCCACTTTCAAGGAACAATGCACCTGCAGCCCTATGTCCCTTTGTTCCAGAACATTCCCCACGACCTTACCATTAAGTGTATAAGTTTTCCCCTGATTTGCCTTCCCAAAATGCAAAACCTCATATTTGTTTAAATTAAACTTCATCTGTCACTCCTTGCCCCTTTGTCCCATCTAATTCTGGTCTCGTTGTACTCTGAGATAATCTACTACACCACCTTTCTGATGTCATCTGTAAACTTACTAGCTATGGCCCCAATATTCACATCTAAATCCTTTCCATAAATTATGAAATGCAGTGAACTCAGTACTGATTCTTACAGCACACTGCTGTTCACAAGCCTCCAGTCTGAAAAATATCCCTCTTCCTTCAAGCCAATTGTGACGAGCTTCTTCTGTATCCCATGTGACCAAAAATTACTAATCTGTCTACCAATCGGAATGAAATACTAACTATGAAGAGAGACTGAGTAGGTTAGGTTTATTTTCACCAGAAAGAGAGGAGATTGAGGGGAGACCTGATTGACGTTTGCAAAATCATGAAGGGTATAGACAGGGTGGATAGAGACAAGCTTTTCCCCAGGATGAAGGATTCAGTAACGAGAGGTCATGCTTTCAAATTGAGAGGTAGAATTTTTAAGGGGGATACAGGTGGTAAGTACTTCACACATAGGGTGATGGGCGCGTGGAACGCGTTGCCACTAGAGGTGGTAGAGGCAGTCACGGCAGATTCATTTAAGCTTCATCTGGACAGATGCACGAGTAGGTGGGGAGCAGAGGGATACAGATGCTTAGGAATTGACCGACAGATTTAGACAGTACATTTGGATCGGTTCAGGCTTGGAGGGCGAAGGGCCTGTTCCTGGGCTGTAAATTTTCTTTGTTCTTTGTTCTTTAAATGAACACTTTGCTGAAGTCTACATAGATAATATCTACCAAATTGCCTTCAACAATCTTCTTTGTCACATATTCATAAAATTCAACTAAATTAATGAGACATGATTTCCCATGCAGAAAGCCACATTGACTACCCCGATCAGCCCTTGCCTTCCCAAATGTATGTAAATGCTGTCCCTCAGAATCCCCTCCAACAACTTACCCACCACTGACATGAGACTCACCGGTCTATAGTTCTCCGGCTTTTTGGGTCACTGTTTTCTTTTCTAGTCCAACTGCTCCACTGCTCACAACAAAAGTTAAATGTAACCAGGTTGGTGATATGGCCGATGATATCGGTCTCAGGCTGGGTCAGGGTCAGTTTTAGGAACATTTCCGGCTAGTTTCTTTATTCTGCTAAAATAGCACATTTATTACCCAGAACAATGTTACTCAAACTATGATGGAAAGAAGAATGGCAAAGTGTTTGGGTATTGCAAATACATAATAAATATTTCCCTTTCTAAAAACACTGACACACATACAGGTAAACAAAATCTTTGCAATTTTAACTTGAAAAATATTTGTCCAGCTATTACCCACTACACTACCATACCCAGATTTTAGATCATAGTTTAAGTGTCAGCTTTCAGCTCGGTGTGGATTTATTATAATCAGGTTACCAAAACTGAATTACACAAAATACTTAGTATTGTTAAAAAAAATGCAAAATATTTGTCTCAACTGTAGGATGTTGAGTGTATGTGCTGTGCCATCAAAATTAACTATGAACATCTTAAATAGCTATTATCTGTAGTCTGCAATATTAGGGAAAG
>NW_025191891.1:0-3600 GCF_004010195.1 Chiloscyllium plagiosum
CTTCTCTCTTTCTCACGCCTTCTCTCTCGCACTTAGTCCCTTTCGTGTTCTCTCTCGCTCTGTCTCCCATTCATTCGCTTTCAGTCCCTTTTGTGCGGTCCCTTCTGCTCGCTCTCGCTCTCGCTCTCGCTCGCACTCATTCTCTCTTGCACTCACTCTCTGCCTCGCGGCTACGCTCATGCTCTCTCTTTCTCGCACTTGCACCCACTCTCTCGCGCGGTCATTCTCGCACGCTTGCTCTTGTGCTTGCAGTTTCACTTCTGCACTCTCGCTTTCTTGTCCTCATTCGTTCTCTCGCACTCTGTCTCATGCTCTCTCTTGCGCTCACTCCTGTGCTCACTCTCTCATGCTCTCTTGCACGCTCGCTCTCTCACGCTCTCTCGTGCGCGCACGCCCTCTCATGCTCGCGCTTTCTTTTGCTCTTGCTCTCTTTCGCGCTCTCCCTCTTGCATGCGCTCACTTGCGCTTTCTCATCCATGCTCTTTCGTGCACTCTCGCTCTCTCACAATCTCATGCCCGCGCTCTAGCTTTCTCGCACTCTATCTCACTTTCACATGCTCATCTGTCTCGCGCGTGTTCATTCCCTCTCCTTCTCGTTTGATCTCTTGTTTTCTCTCTTGTGTCCGCCCTTTCTTGCGCTCGCCCTCATTCGCTTGCTTTCGCGCTTGTTTATGTTTGCTCGCTCGATCTTGCACTCACGTTCATTCGCATAAACTTGCTCCCTCACGCTCATTCGTGCTCATTTGCGTTCACTCTCTCGCATTCTCTCACTCACGCTCTCGCTGTCTTTCACTCTCGCTGTCTTTCACGCTCGTGCTTTCTCACGCATGCTCTTTTTTGCACTCACGTGCTTGCTCTCGCTCTCGCTTTCTTGTGCCCATTCTCTCTTGCGCACTCTTGTGCTCGCTCTATCTTGTGTTCACTCTCGCACTCTTGCTTTCTCTTGCTCGTTCACTATCCCTCTCTCGCGCTTTCTTGCTCTCGTGTGTTCCGTCTCGCATGTTCACTCTTGTGCACGTTCACTCTCGTTTTGTCATGCTCATTTGCTCTCGTGTGCTCTCCTGTGTGCACTCACTCGTGTGCTCCCTCATGTGCGCTCTGTTGCGCACTCTCGATTTCTCGCGCTCGTTCACTCTTGTTCTCTCGCATTCGCGCTCTGTTCCTTGCACACGTGCGCTCTCTCTGCCTCGTGTGCTCTCTCTCTCTCTCTCGCACGCTGTCTCTCATGCTTTGTCTTGCTCTCGTGGTCGTTCGCCCTCGTTCGCTGTCACTCTCGTGCACTCTTGCGCTTTCTTATGCACGTTCTCTTGTGCGCTCTCACTTTCTCATGCTCTTATGCGCGCTTTCGTGTTCTCTCATTCTCGCACACTTGCTCTCGCTCTCACTTTCTCATGCTCGTTCACTCTCGTGTACTCGTGCATGTGTTCTCTCGCGTGCTCGCAGTCTCGCTTTCTTGTGCTTGCTCTCTCTCCCTCTATCTCGGCCTTGATCGCACGCATTCACTCTTGCACTCTCACCTTTCTTGTGCTCTTTCACTCTCACTCTCACACGCTCTCTTGCGTTCTCTCATGCGTTCATGCATGTTCAATCTTGCGTGTTCACTCGCACGCACTGGGTTTCTCATGCTCATTCGCTCTCACTCTCGCTCTCCCTTGTTCGATTTCGCGCATTTACTCTCGCTCTTTTGCGCTCGTTTGCTCTCCCGCATTCTCTCGCGCTCTCTCTCTTTCACGCTCAGTCTCTTTCGCGTTTGGTCTCTCTTGCGTGCGCATGCTCTTTCGTGCGTTTTCAATTTCTCGCGCACTCTTGCATTCTCTTGGACGCTCTCACTTTCATGCTCGTTCTCTCGTGCGCTCTTGTTCTCGCGCAGTCTCTCTCTCATGCCCTCTCTCTCCTGCGTTCGCTCCCATGCTCGCACTCTCTCTCGAGCTCTTGCTTTCTTGTGCTTGTGCTCTCTCGCCCTCTATCTCGGCCTCGGTCTTGCACGTTCACTCTTGCGCTCTTGCTTTCTTGTGCCCGTTCACTCTCCCTCTCTCTCACGCGCTTTCTCTCGCTCTCGCGCACATTCAGGCTCGCGTGTTCACTCTCACGCATTCGGTTTCTCATGCTGCTTCTCTCTCGCTCTCACTCTCCCTCTCCCTTGCTGTGTCTCGCCCTCTGTCTTACTGTTGATCTCGCGCGTTCACTCTCACACGCTCGTTCTCTCTCTCTCTCTCTCTCTCTCTCCCTCCCTCTCACGCATTCTCTCTTGCTATCGCGCACGTTCAGTCTCGCATGTTCACTCGCTCATTTGGTTTGTGCTCGTTCACTCTCACGCTCTCTTGCTCACTCGCTTTCTTGCACTCGTTAGCTCTTGCTCTCTTCCACATGCTGTCTCACGCACGCTCGCTCTTGCTGTCTGCCCTGCTCTCGCTCTGTCATTCGCACTCTCTCACACTTGTTCATGCTTGCTTGCTCACTTGCTCTCACACTCACTCAATCACTCTCACTCACTCCCTCGCGCTCATTCACTCTCATGCTCTTTCGGGTTTGTTCGCACACTTGTTCGTGCTCTTGCTCTCGCTCTTGTTCTTGCTCTGGCGTCTCGGTCGCTCTCACTGTCTCTTGCTCCCGCGCTCGTTCACTCTCGCGCTCATTGACTCTCATTCCCTCACACTGCGCAAGCTCTCTCACTGGATGCGCACTCTCTCGATCTCGCGTGCTGTCTCAAAGCTCTCGCTTTCTCTTGCTCTGTCTCTCATGCTTTCGCTTTCTCCTGCTTGCTCTCTCGTGCTCACTGTTTTGCATTCTCTTTTTCTCTCTCTTTTTTTTTCTCGCTCTCGCTCTCTCTCTCTGTGGCCGCGATCGCTCGCTCACTTTCTCTCGCCACGCTCACATTGTCTTGCTGGCCATGTGCGTGTGCTCTCTCTCTTTCTGCATGCGGGGGGGACAAAGTTTAAAAATCTCACAACACCAGGTTATAGTCCACCAGGGGGTGATCCTGTCCCCTATCTACCTGACTAAGGAGCAGTGCTTCAAAAGCTTGTACTTTCAAATAAACCTGTTGGACTATAACCTGATGTTGTGATTTTTAACCTCTCTCTTTCTCTCCCTCTATTGCTCTCATCCCCCTCGTACACGTTTTCTCTCTCTCTCTCTCTCTCTCTCTCTCTCTCTCTCTCCATTCCTCTCTCTTTCACACTCTCACATCCTGACATCTGATGTTCCAGTATAACAGTACACACCTTGTCTGCGGTCATTCCATCTGTATTATAGATTAATTGTAGTGTCCTCAGCCAGTAAGCACATAACCAGACGTTGTGTGTAGTTCTGTTATCTTTTAGCCATGTAAGTTGTTAACGGTGCAAATAAGTTTCAAGACATCTGTCTCACCAATAACCCAATGCTGTATAATAAATGGTATGTGGACCAACATATATACAAAGTGCATCAGTTTCAGTTTAATTAAGAAAAAGACATAAGGACAGACTCCAGTTTAGAAAGGCTGATTATCAGCTTTTTTACAGTTATTAATTCAAGAGCAGTTGAATGGCTCGTGCTATTAGAGCAAACTCAAGGAAGAAATTCTAGGAATTACTGACCAGGTAAGAGTTTGAATCA
>NW_025191892.1:0-3601 GCF_004010195.1 Chiloscyllium plagiosum
GCTGGGTCCTCAGTCATTCTGGTGAGGTTAATCTACTATTCCCTACGGTACACATTCTGTTTGTGCGTCTGTGTGTGTATATGTGTGTGTGTGTCTGTGTCTGTGTGTGTGTGTGTGTGCCTGTGTGTGTGTGCCTATCACTGTGTCATCTCCCTCAGACATTTCCCAAATCCAACAGTCAACCATCTTGAAAGGTAAATGCCGCTTTATGGTGAGGTCTGAGTCTGAAATGTATTTGCTGCCGGTACAGAGATTACCCAACACTGCTGGGTGCTCACAGACTGTGTCTCCCAGATTCAATTCTTCAGGTTCTCTCTCCATGTCCCATCCAGAGAATCAGCTCAGAAGCATTTTTGAACATGGGGTGTGTCAAGCATTATGAATATCTCAGGAGGTGTTCAGTTCTGTGTTCCTCACCGGGAATGCCCACCACCTCTTATTGACCAGGGCCCACCCCACACTGTCCCATAAGGTACTGCACACTCACGGAGGAGAGCTGCAACTCCATTACCCTTCCAGATGTGGATCCAACCGCAGGGTACAATGATAACATTTCCCCCAATAGGCTCAGCTGCATCATCTCCTGCACCAAATGAGCTGCTGCATGTCTCTCCAGCCCTTTCAGTGCTGTAGACCGGAGTCCTGAGGCAGTGCTCACTGACTGGGAACCATGTCGTACCTTTGTAAGATGGCCCTGTGCTCCCACAATTGTCACATTTCCTTTGCAGCGATGGCTGCTACCTCGCCCCTCCCTGCTGCTCATCCCTGTCTCTCCCGACCAGATGGGCATATGGAGGTGGATAATAATACCCCTCCTTTAGGGTTTTTAACTGGATGCAGTAATCCTTCTGCCTGATTGGGAAGCGCTGATTCATGGAACATAGAACATTACAGCACAGTACAGGCCATTCGGCCCTCAATGTTGCGCCGATCTGTGAAACCAACCTGAAGCCCATTGAACGGACAGTATTCCATTCTCGTCCATATGCCTATCCAATGACCACTTAAATGCCCTTAAAGTTGGTGTATCTACTACTGATGCGGGCAGTGCATTCCATACCCCAACTGCTCAATGAGTGAAGAAACTACCTCTGATATCACCACTCAATTTAAAGCTCTGTCCCCTCAAGTGAGCCATCACCATCCGAGGAAAAAGCTCTCATTATCTAACCATCTGATTATCTTATATGTTTCTGTTAAGTTACCTCTCAAGCTTCTTCTCACTAATGAAAACAGTCTCAGTTCCCTCAGCCTTTCCCCGTAAGATCTTCCCTCCATACTGGGCAACATCCTAGTAAATCTCCTTTGAACCCTTTCCAAAGCTTCCACATCCTTCCGATAATACAGTGGCCAGAATTGTACGCAACACTTGAAGAGTTTTGTATAGCTGCAGCATGGCCTTATGGTTCCGAAACTCAATCCCTCTACCAATAAAATCTAACACACCATATGCCTTCTGAACAACCTATCAACCTGGGCGGCAACTTTCAGGGATCTATGTACATGGACACTGAGATCTCTCTGCTCATCTACACTACCAAG
This sequence comes from Chiloscyllium plagiosum, assembly GCF_004010195.1. NCBI lineage: Eukaryota > Metazoa > Chordata > Chondrichthyes > Orectolobiformes > Hemiscylliidae > Chiloscyllium > Chiloscyllium plagiosum. The sequence continues at coordinate 1,543 of NW_025191892.1, forward strand.
AATCTTACCACTAGCCCAGTATTCTGCATTCCTGCTGCTCCGTCCAAAGTGAACCACCTCGCACTTTTCTACATTTAAACTCCATTTCCACCTCAGCTCAGCTCTGCAGATTACCTATGTCCCTCTGTAACCTGTAACATTTTTCGGCACTATCCACAACTCTACCGATCTTTGTGTTATCTGCAAATTTACTAACCAATTCTTCTCTGCCCTCATCCAAGTCATTCAGAAAGCAGTGGACCCAAAACAGATCCTTGCGGTACACCACTCATAACTGAACTCCAGGATGAACATTTCCCATCAACCACCACCCTCTGTCTTCTTTCAGCTAGCCAACTTCTGATCCAAACCGCTAAACCACCCTCAATCCCATGCTTCTATATTTTCTACAATAGCCTACCGTGGGGAACCTTGTCAAACACCTTATTGAAATCCACATACACCACATCAACCACATTACCTCATCCACAAGGTGTTTGAGTTCTCAAAGAACTCAATAAGGTTTGTGAGGCACAAGCTCCCCTTCACAAAACCGTGTTGACTGTCCCCAGTTAACTTAATCCTTTCCCTTTCCAACACTTTACCCACAACTGAGGTAAGGCTCACTTGTCTATAATTATCATGGTGGTCTCTACTCCCCTTCTTGAACAAGGGAACAACAATTGCTATCCTCCAGTCTTGTGGCACTATCCCTGTAGACAATGACGACATAAAGATCAAAGCCAAAGGCTCGGCAATCTTCTCCCTGGCTTCCCTCCCAGCCCAGGGGACCCATCTATTATTACACTTTCCAGAATTGCTAACTCCCCCTCCCTGTGAACCTCAATCCCATCTAGTCTAGTGGCCTGTATCTCAGTATTCTCCTCATCAACATTGTCGTTTTCTTGTGTGAATACTGATGAAGAACATTCATTTAGTGCTTCCCCTATCTCCTCTGACTCCATGCACAACTTCCCACTGCTATTCTTGATTGGCCATAATCTTACTCTAGTCATTCTTTTATTCCTGATATACCTATGGAAAGCTTTAGGGTTTTTTTTTTATCCTATCTGCCAACAACATCTCATGTCCCCTGCTGGCTCTTCTTAGCTCTCTGTTTAGATCTGCCCTGGCTAACATGTGACTCTCACGCACCCAAACTGAGCCTTCACATCTCATCCTAACATGAACCTTCTTTATCTTCACAAGAGACTCAACCTCCTTCGTAAACCACAGCTCCCACACTTGACCACTTCCTCCCTGCCGGACCAGTACGTACTTATCAAGGATACGCAGTAGCTGTTCCTTGAATAAGCTCCACCACTAAGTTTTATCACGCAACAGTCTCTCTGAGACAGTTTCCTCCCTCACCCTATGCATCCTAAACCTTGCCTAATCACATTGTAATTGCCTTTAGCCCAGCTATAACCCTTGCCCTGCAGTACATACATATCCCTTTCCAACGCGAAATTAAATTTAAGTGAAGAAAGTGATTTGTGAATCCTTTTCTCTCAAGCCCAGGCCATGTTCCTTGTCACTTCTGTTCTGTGTGGTTGGAGTTATCTTGGGATCACAATTTCCACCGACTTCCCCCCGCTGCCTCAGTGACAATCTGCCTGTTTTGTGGTGTTAGTGCAGTACTGGCTGTAGGTTACCAAAGCTGCTTGTGCACTCTGTCCATAGCCACATGACAAATGCAGCTGGTGCTCTCTCTATTCCTGCCTACGCTGAGTTAACACTCCACGGGCTCCCCCAGGCTGTATCCTGCGGTGGCGAGCATCGCTAGTCCCATGGCCTTCAGCTCCCCTCCTGCCACACTATGTGGATTGCACTGTGGACCTCAGGCACATTCACATTAATGTGTCAAGCCCTTTGCTGGTGGTTGCTGGGAAAAACCATGTGGGGATCAGTCGTGGGACTGGAACAGGGGGATGTTGTATCTGTCATTAGATTATTGTTATGAGTTCATTGGGGCAGGGTAGGATCCCAGGGGTCAGGCACCCACACAAAACAAAGGCAAGGAAGCCGAATCCAGGATCGGAGCAACGAGACAGTGGGGTCAGGGACCCGTGGGAAAAGG
>NW_025191893.1:0-3601 GCF_004010195.1 Chiloscyllium plagiosum
GTGTAGTGAGGGAGGGTGTATGAGGGAGGGTTCTCGATTACGTTTGGGAGATGAAGTCCCTCGTGTTGTCGTTGCCCTGTGTTGTTTGTACCTCTCTTCAATGTCCTTGCAGCCTGTCCTTGTCGCTGTGCAGCGTTCCCTCTTGTTGGTGCTCTGTAAACATGCCATTGTGCCTTGACCAGCTTCCTCACCCACCCTGGAGATTTCCTCCTGTCCCGCACTGGCCAAAGAACCTCCTGACTGCTGGTGAAGGGCAGAGCCTGAGGTTCCACTGACACCTCACCCAAACCCCCCTTCCCTGTCTATCCTGCAATTGTGCAACACGTCCCTGACCACTGGGTAACTGAAAGGATCACACTGTTACCCCTCAGTGTTTAACCCTTGGACTTCAGCTTGACAATTCTCAGTTCAGCTCCTTCACAGCTGACGGGGCTGTTTAGATTTGTCACGCCCTCCACAAGCAACCACACACTGGATTGTGGCACACCACCTGAATGACCTTTCTTACTTACTCTTGAGGTATTTATTCAATGAAAGGGTGGCACGGTGGCTCAGTGGATAGCGCCTGTGACCCTGCGTTCGATTTCCATCTCAGGCGGCTGTCTGTGTGGAGTTTGCACATTCTCCCTGTGTCTGGATGCTGCGATTTTCTCCCACAGTCCAAGGCTGATGTGGAGGAGCTGGTTTTGGACTGGGTTGGACAAAGTTAAAAATCACGCAACACCAGGTTATAGTCCAACGGGTTTAATTTTAGAAGCACTAGCTTTCGGAGCGCTGCTCCTTCATCGGGTGGTTGTGGAGTATAAGATCATAAGACACAGAATTTACAGCAAAAGATTGTCACGCAACTGAAATGATAAATTGAACAAACCTGGGTTGTGCAGGTTAGGTGGATTGGACATGAGAAGTTGCCCTGTAGAGGCCAGGGATGTGCACGTTAGGTGGATTAGCCATGGGAAATCCACGGTCAGGGTAAGGGGCTGGGTTTGGGTGGGACGCTCTTTGGAGGGTCAATACAGACCTGATGGGCTGAATGGCCTCTTTCTCTACAGTAGGGATTCAATGAATTAATGCTTCCACATCTAATCAATGCAGCTTGATTTTAAACTTGCAGTGAATTACTCGATCAAATTATATAATGGATTTCTCCCTTCATCCTATTCTCTATTTAATTTTTCTGTGCTGCTCCAGTCTCTTTCTCGAAATTGATTCGTTGGGACACATTAGGAGACACCTCTGTAGCCAATGTACCCTGAAGGAAGTCTTGAACCTGGACTCTCTGGGTCACAAGGAGAGATACTGCAACTATACCACCATACTTGCTACCATCTCTTCGTTACGATTCTGTTGTCCGACTGTTTAACATTGCAATGCATTGGAATATAGCGGACGTCCAAAGAGACTTGGAGGTTCAGGAGGTCTTCAAAGAATCCCGAAGATGTGCAGGAAATAATCGAGGAAGTTAATGGAATGCTTGCCTTTTTACCAAGAGGACGAAGGTATTGTGCTGCAGTTATACAGTACCCTGGTTAGACTGCACTTGGGGTGCTGTGAGTAGCTCTGGGCACCGAGGAACTCTCTTCCACAAACAGCAGTGGAGGTTGGATCAGCTGTTAATTAAATCTTGCCCATGGATCATCCTTTGTTAAGCAAAGGCATTTGAAGGATATGGGGCAAAATGGAATGCTTGCCTTTTTACCATGAGGATGAAGGTATTGTGCTGCAGTTATACAGTACCCTGGTTAGACTGCACTTGGGGTGCTGTGAGGAGCTCTGGGCACCGTGGAACTCTCTTCCACAAACAGCAGTGGAGGTTGGATCAGCTGTTAATTAAATCTTGCCCATGGATCATCCTTTGTTAAGCAAAGGCATTTGAAGGATATGGGGCAAAGTTAGGTATTTGGGATTGGGATGTAGATCAGCCCTGACCTCGCTGAATGGTGGGACGGGTTCGACGGAATCAATGGCGTCTTCCTGTTCCTGTAACGACTTGCTTGTTGGTTTAAAGGCATCAGCATCGCCATTAGCAGAGCCAGGCACACAGCTTCCTGAATGATAACGAGCACAAAACCAGTGAAAGGACTCTATTCACGGTGAACCCTGTGCTGCTTTCCCATGACTCTGTCATCGTTACTTTCCAAAATGTTTACCTGTGAAGGTCTGCTGTGGGTCTGCTTCCCACTGCCCTGCCACACAACGTAATCCAGATCAGAGCAACTCACTGCACGTTTGCAGTTTACAAAAAAATAAAAGACAATATTGCACTCTGTTCATCTCGCCACCTTGTTCTTTTGCCCAGATGTCATCAATCTGTATCCCTCTGGTCACCACAGGCCCACCTTTGAAAGTAAAGGTGCTGAGTGGGCATCCAGCATTGTGATTGCACTGCGTCAGTTTATAGATTTTGAGTAATAAACCTCATACAGACAAGGCCTTTCCTGACCAGACCCAACGTGACAACAGATCCGCTCAGTGAGCAACTGATGTGGCATCTCCCTGACATTGATGAGACAGTGAATAATGGCTGCTGCTACTAATATTTCTGACTTCAGAGAACAGAAGGGGTGGTGGGAGTTTAATCGAAATCCCCCTTCATTCAGGTTGATGGCTGCGCTTGGCCTGTCTTTCAGATGGACACTGTAATATTCTCCTGTACCTCTGGGCTTCATTCCAACCCTGACTGATTTAGAAACACCATTTCAAGGCTGAGTAATTTTAACTAGGTAGCCTTCATGTGTGTTTCTGTGTCTCTCTTTCCACTCCCCCCCACCACAGAGCTTCCCTTTGCTGGTTTGTACGATTTGGGGACATGACAGATACATTTTCTCTCTCCGATAGAGAGGCAGACTGTGGGGAAATGCTGTGAGCACAGTTTAGCTATCGCTGTCAAACCGGATCATTCCCAGTGCTCAGCTTGTACAGAGCTCCCTCTTGCACACTCCTCTCTCAGTCCCCCCTTCACTGGGTTCCACTAGGAGCCTCCCACTCCACGCCACTTAGGGAGAAGGTGATGGCTTGGTGTTTACTATCGCTGCACTATTAATCCAGACAACACAAGCAGGAAGCTTGAAGGCACAGCAAGCCAGGCAGCATCAGGAAGGTGGAGAAGTCAATGTTTCTGGTGTAAGCCTTCTCCAGGCCTGAAGAGACCCAGATATTGTCCTGGGCTCCCAGGTTCAAATCCTGCCACGGCAGATGTTGGGAGTTGAAGCCAAGAAAGAATTTGGAATGAAGAGTCGAACGATGACCATGTGTCCATTGTCAATTGTCGGAAAACCCATCTGGTTCAGTGATGTTCTTCAGGGAAGGGAACTGCCATCCATACCTGGTCAGGCTCCCACCCGACTCCACACCGATAGCAGTGTGATTGACACCTAACTGCTCTCTGGGGCAATTAGGGATGGGCGATAAATGCCGGCCTGACCAGCGATGCCCTCATACCGTGAATGAATAGAACATTATTCACCACATGACTGCAGGAGAGACTGAAATTGTAGCCCCAACAATTACCTCCTCCTGCCCAGGTCTACACTCCAGGGTCAGCTCACCATAGGGCATCTCTGCAACGCACTGCACACACACCCACTCCTACACCCGCCCC
>NW_025191894.1:0-3601 GCF_004010195.1 Chiloscyllium plagiosum
GGGGTGGGCCTGTACTGTATTCCCCCTCCAGATTTGTATCGATGTCATGTTAACAGAGGTTTGGAGCCTTCTCATTCCTCTCTTCTCGGTTATCGAGACTGGATGAAGTTATCAGAACTGAGGGTTGCAGAGTTAGCAAGGACTCTTCAGACTGGCCACGGTTACCGGCAGAGAGAGTTGTTTGGACTGGAAGAGGTGACAGTCATCAATAGGATGGTACACATTCACGGATGATTTTAGTGACTGCAGGAGGTTACAGAGTTAAGAAGGCTAGTAGTGATGGGAGGAGGTCACAGAGATAGATAAAATTGCAGAGATTGCCCGAGGTTACAGATTTGGGGAACGGTCACGTGGCTTCATAATTTACACAAAGGGAGGATGGGCAGGAAAGATTGTGGGAGCTGGAGGGGTTTATACAGATAAGGAGGTTTATAGGGATGGTAGAAGGTTCATGGGAGTGAGGTGCTGTAGGATAGGATGGAGGAGTGCTGTGGGGATTGGAGAAGTTTTCAGTGATATCATATGATGGAAAGGCTTGAGGAAGGTACACAGATGGGGCGATTGGTAAGGGCTGGAGGAAATGAAAGAGACAGGGTGGGCTGTAGGTACTGGACATTTTGACAGAGATAAGGATAAGGTAGTGTTTGGGGATAATGACCATAATTCTATACGTTTTGAAGTCATGATGGAAAGAGCTAAGGATCATGCAGAAGTTTTAGATTTAGATTTAGATTTAGATTAGATTACAGTGTGGAAACAGGCCATTCGGCCCAACAAGTCCACACCGACCCGCCGAAGCGCAACCCACCCATACCCCTAAATTTACCCCTTACCTAACACTACGGGCAATTTAGTATGGCCAATTCACCTGACCCTGCACATCTTTGGACTGTGGTTGTGTGTCTAAATTTGTGGAATGCCACTTATCATTTCATTATCACTATCACTGGTCATTATTACTAGCATTAGACAGGATTTGAAAAATATAGACTCAGAGGAACTATTTGCAGTCGAGCCTACATTGGAAAAAGGGAGTATTTTCAAGTGATACAGTGAGAATTCAGGGCCAGCGTGTACCATGAACAGTGAATGACAAAGGCACCAAGTTCAGCGAATATTAATGAAGTGATATTGTGAGTTTGGTAAAGAAAATACAGTGCAATAAAACCAGGTGAAGCCCTTCAACAACTATAGAGAGTGCAAGGGGGTCCTTAAAAATGAGGGGCACTCAATGGCCATGAAACCTCCTTGGCAGACACTAGTAAGGAAAAGCTACAAGATATTTTATGACGAGAGTCAGAGTAAGAAGATTCCCAGCTAAAGAGTGCAGCCTGTTGGAAACCAAAGGGACTATCTGCACATGGAGCCAGAGGAAGTAGCTGAGGTCTTCAATGTATGCTTCCCATCTGTATTCACACAGAAGATACTGTAGCCCGGGAATTCAGTCGGGATGTGAGACTCGAGAACATGTTAAGATCAATAAGGAGGTATTAAATGCTTTCACAGGCATAAAGGGGGAGAAATCCCCAGTGCCCAATGAAATGTATTGCAGGCTGCAGTGGGAGGTAAGGGAGGAGATTGCTGGGGCCCTGGTGGATCTATTTAATACTTTGCTGGCCACAGGGATATTAGGTAAAAATTGGGAACAATTCTGAGGGACAAGAAGTATCAACATTGAAAAGGAAGGAATAGATTCAGGACAGATTTTGTAAAGGAAAACCCTGTCTGATGAATTCAATTGAGTTTTTTTGAAAAGTTATCTAAAAATATTTATGTGAGCAGTGCAGATGGTTATCATGGTGTTCGGTAAGGCCTTTGACAAGATCTCAGTCAATATGTAAATGGCCCAACTGGAGAAAGGAGCGAAACCTGACATCCCCTTGGGAAACAAGGTAGGGAATAGGACTGAGGTGTTAGTGAGGGAGCACTTTGGCAAAGTGACCGCAATTCTATTAGTTTGAAAATAGCTTTGCTGAAAGACAGGCCTGGTCCAAAAGTTAAAGTTATAAAATGTGGCAAGACAAATCTCGATATTATTAGACATGAACCTTTTTTAAAAGTTGATTAGAGAGTCTATTTGCAGGTAAAGGGAATTCTGGCAATTGGGAATATTTTAAATGTGAGATAAAAGGACAGTTCAGCACCAGCATGTTCCTGTTAGTGTGCAGCCCAATGCTGGCAGCTTTCGGAAACACTGGTGGTCTACTGAGACTTGGTCAAAGAAAAGGGGGCACATGTCAGGTATAGCCAGCTGGATCAAGGGAATCCCTGAGGAGCATAGGGGCTGTAGGAATACTCCTTGGATGGAAATCAGGAATGCAGAAAGGGGACATGAAATAACTTTGACAGATAAAGTTAAGGAGAATCCAAAGATATTCTACAAATGTATTAAGAGCAAAATAAGAGCTAGGGACAAAACCGATATAGGAGTTATCTTATAAAGGTTTCGTAAAATCATGATGAGCATGGATAGGGTCAATAGATAAGGGATTTTTCTCCGGTCGTGGGGGGGCGGGGGTTGAGTCCAAACCTACAAGACATAGCTTTAAGGTGAGAGGAAAAGATTTAGAAGGGACCAAAGGGACAGCTGTGTCCTGCAGAGATTGGTATATGTATGATATAAGCTGCCAGAAGAAATAGTGGAGGCTGACAGAAATATATTTAGCAGGCATCTGGATGTGTATATAAATAGGAGCATTTTAGAGGGATATTGGCAAAGTTCTGGCAAATGGGATGAAAAACGTCATGGTGGAGTTGGACCAAAGGGTGAGTTTCCGTGTTGTACATCTCGATGACTCCATGTTTTGAAATGAGTCCACATTATAGAAGAGGCGGTGTTGGAAGTTTTAAAACATAGAGGTAGATAAATCCCCAGGACCTGATCAAGTGTATCTCAGAACATTGTGGGAAGCTGGGGAAGAAATTGTAGGGCCTGAGCAGTGATATTTGTGGCATTCTGGGCAGTGATGGAGGATTTCTGAGATTACAAAGAGATCTTGATGAAATGCGTGAATGGCTGAAAAACTGCAGATGGAGTTCAATTCGGGTAAATGCGAGGTAATGCATTTAGGTTACAACAAACAAGGGTCGAGCTTTCACAATTAATGGTAGGGTCTTCAGTTGTGTTGTACGTCTTGGGGTTCAGGTACGTAGTTCTTTGAAGTTTGCCACAAGGAGTGACAGGATGGTAATAAATGGTACTTGCCTTCATTGCTAAGTCATTCGAGTTTAGGAGTTTGGGAAGTCATGTGTAGATTGTACAGGACATTGGTAAGGCCTGTTCTGGAATACTCTGCCCAGTTATAGGAAGGATATTAAGCTGGAGAGGGTTCAGATCACATTTACCGGGATGGTGATGGGTATAGAAGGTTTCAGTTATAAAGGAAGGTTGTACAGTCTGGGACATTTTTCACTTGAGCCTGGAGGCTGAGAGGTGACCGTATAGAAGTCTACAAAATAAGAAGGGGTATAGATAGAGTTTTGTCCAAATAGCAGGTCATTTTAGGACTAGGGGCTACATTTCTTCAGGTTAGAAGGGAGAGATTTAAAATCAGAAAACATGAGGAGCAACTGTTACAGAGTGTGTTTTGTGTGTGGAATG
>NW_025191895.1:0-3601 GCF_004010195.1 Chiloscyllium plagiosum
TCCGTATTCTCTGCAGTAGCCTACCATGGGTAACCCCATCAAACACCTTACAGAAATCCATACACAGATTACCCTCATTACCACTTTACCCTCATCCACCTGTTTGGTCACCAGCTCAAAGAACTCAATAAAGTTTATGAGGCACAGCCTACACTTCACAAAACCATGCTGACTATCCCTAATCAACTTATTCCTCTCTAGATGATTATAAATCCTATCTTGTATAACCTTTACCCACAACAGAAGTAAGGCTCACTGGTCTATAATTACCAGGGTTGTCTCTACTCCCTTTCTTGAACAAGGGGACCACGTTTGCTGTTCTCCAGTCTTCTGTATTCCTGTAGACATATGATGACATAAACATCAAAGCCAAAAGCTCTGCAGTCTACTCCCTGAGTGTCCAAAAAATCTCAGGATAAACCCATCTGGCCCAAGGGACTTACCTGTTTTCACACTTTCCATAATTGTTAACTCTTCCTCCTTGTGAACCTCAATCCTGTCCAGTCTAGTAGCCTGTATCTCAGTATTCTCCTCGACAACATTGTTTTTTTCCAGTGTGAATGCTGACGAGAAATATTCATTTAGCGCTTCCCCATCTCTTCTGACTCCACGTACAACTTCCCACTGTGATCCTTGATTGACCCTAAATTTTCTCTTGACATTCTTTTATTCCTCATATAATTCTCGAAAGCATTAGGGATTTCTTTGATCCTACCTGCCAACGAGTTCTCATGTCCCCTCCTGGCTCTTCTTAGCTCTCTCATCAGGTCTCTCCTGGCTAACGTGTAACTCTCAACTGCCCTACCTGAGCCTTCACGTCACATCCTAACATGAGCCTTTTTCATCCTCTTGACAAGAGATTCAACTTCTTTAGTAAAACATGGCTCCCTCACCTGACCACTTCCTGCCTGCCTGACAGGTACATATTTATCAAGGATATGCAGTAGCTGTTCCTTGAATAAGCTCCACTTTTCAATTGTGCCCATCCCCTGCAGTTAAGGGTGGCACGGTGGCACAGTGGTTAGCACTGTTGCCTCACAGCGCCAAAGACCCGGGTTCAATTCCCGCCTCAGGCGACTGACTGTGTGGAGTTTGCACGTTCTCCCCGTGTCTGCGTGGGTTTCCTCCGGGTGCTCCGGTTTCCTCCCTCAGTCCAAAAGATGTGCAGGTCAGGTTAATTGACCATGCTAAATTGCCCGAAGTGTTAGGTAAGGGGTTAATGTAGGGGTATGGGTGAGTTGCGCTTTGGCGGGGCGGTGTGGACTTGTTGGGCTGAAGGGCCTGTTTCCACACTGTAAGTAATCTAATCTAATCTCTAATCTAATTTCCTATGCCACCTACATCTTGCCTAATCACATCATAATTGCCTTTCCCCCAGGCAATTATGCCTTTGTTATATACCTACCTCTTTCCATCGCTAAAGTAAACATAACCGAATTGTGGTCACTATCACCAAAGTGCTCATCTATCTCCAAAGCTAATACCTGGCCAGGTTTATTACCCAGTACCAAATCCAATGTGGTTTCACCTCTTGTTGGCTTGTGTACATACTGTGTCAGGAAACCATCCTGCACGCACTGGACAAAAACGGACCCATCTAAAGTACTCAAACTATAGTATTTCTGTCAATATTTGAAAGGTTAAAGTCCCCCATAACAACTACCCTGTTACTCTCGCTCCTATCCAGAATTATTTTGCTATCCTTTCCTGTACATCTCTGGATCTATTTGGAGGTTTATAGATAAATCCCAACAGGATGACCTCTCCTTTCCTATTTCTAACCTCTGTAGACGAGTCCTCAAACATCCTTTCTGCCACCCTAATACTGTCCTTGACTAATAATGCCACACCTCCTTCTCTTTAACATCTTCTCTGATCTTACCTGTCAGATCTTACCCTGTGGAAGTGGTTGAACGGGGGAGCCATGGCTTACTTAAAAATTTGAATCTCTTGTCAAGAGGAAGAATAAGGTTTCTGTTAAGATGAGACATGGAGGCTCAGTTAGCGTGCTTGAGAATTACAAGTTAGCCAGGAAAGACCTAACAAGAGAGCTAAGAAGAGCCAGGAGGGGACATGAGGAGTCGTTGGCAAATAGGATCAAGGAAAACCTGAAAGCTTTCTATAGGTATATGAGGAATAAGAGAATGACTAGAGAAAATTTAGGGCCAATCAAGGACAGTAGTGGGAAGTTGTGTGTGGAGTCCGATGAGATAGGAGAATACTGAGATACAGGCTACTGGAATGGATGAGACTGAGGTTCACAAGGTGAAGGTGCTAGCAATTCTAGAAAGTGTGAACATAGGCAAGTTCTCTGGGCCAGATGGGATTTATCCAAGGATTCTCTGGGAAGCCAGGGAGGAGATCGCAGAACCTTTGATTTTGATCTTTTATGTCATCATTGTCTACAGGAAGATGCCAGAAGACTGAAAGATAGCAAATGTTGTCCCCTTGTTCTAGAAGGGGAGTGGAGACAACCTGATTATAATAGACCAGTGAGCCTTACTTTGGTTATGGGTAAAGTGTTGGAAAAGTTTATAAGAGGTAGGATTTATAATAATCTAGAGAGGAATAGATTGATTAGAGATAGTCAACACGGTTTTGTGAAGGGAAGGTCGTGCCTCACAAACCTTATTGATTTCTTTGAGAAAGTGACCAAAAAGGTAGATGATGGTAAAGCGTTTGATGCGGTGTATATGGATTTTAGTACGGTGTTTGATAAGGTTCTCCTCAGTTATTGCACAAAATATGAAGGCAAGGGATTGAGGGTGATTTAGCAGTTTGGATCAGAAATTGGCTAGCTGAAGGAAGACAGAGGGTGGTGGTTGATAGAAAATATTCATCCTGGAGTTCAGATACTAGTGGTGTACCGCAAAGATCTGTTTTGGGGTCACTGCTGTGTCATTTTAATTAACGATCTGGATAAGGGCATGGAAGGATGGATTAGTAAATTTGCCAATGACACTACAGTTGGTGGAGCTATGGATAGTGCTGAAGGATGTTGCAGATTACAGAGGTTACAATCTGCAAAGCTGAGCTGAGAGGTGGCAAATGGAGTTTTATGCGGAAAAGTGTGAGATGATTTACTTTGGAAGGAGCAACAGGAATGCAGAGTACTAGGCTAATGGTAAGATTCTTGGTGGTATAGATGAGCAGAGAGATCTCGGTGTCCATGTCCATAGATCCCTGAAAGTTGCCATGCAGATTGATAGGGTTGTTAAGATGGCATATGGTGTGTTAGCTTTTATTAGTAGAGGGATTGAGTTTCAGAACCATGAGGTCATGCAGCAGCTGTACAAATCTCTGGTGCGGCAGCACTTGAGTATTGTGTACAGTTCTGGCCACGGCATTATAGAAAAGATGTGGAAGCTTTGTATAGGATTCAGAGCAGATTTACTAGGATGTTGCCTGGTATGAAGAGAAGGTCTATGAGGAAAGGCTGAAGGACTTGGGGCTGTTTTCATTAGAGAGAAGAAGGTTGAGAGGTGACTTAATTGAGACATTTAAGATAATCAGAGGGGCAGATAGGGTGGATAGTGAGAGCCTTTTTCCTTTAATGGTAATGGCTAGTATGAGGGGACATAGCTCTAAATTGAGGTGTGAT
>NW_025191896.1:0-3601 GCF_004010195.1 Chiloscyllium plagiosum
GGATGTTCCACACCCTTTGTCACCCAAGATTCCTTCTCCCTACCATCCCTTCCTTGCCTCAGTGGGACAAACCTATCCAGCATTTGCAGTAAGTGCTCCTTAAACAACCTCCACATTATCGACGTGCATTTCCCTGAGAACATCTGTTCCCAATTTATGCTCCACAGTTCATGCCTAATAGCTTTGTAATTCCCCCTTTCCCAAATTAAATACCTCCCCACACCATCTGCCTCAATTCCTCTCCATGACCGTAGTAAAGATCAGGGAGTTTGGATCACTATCACTGAAATGCTCTCCCACCGAAAGATCTGACACCAGACCTGGTTCATTTCAAGCACCAAATCCAACATGGCCTCCCCTCTTGTCAGCCTATCTACATCCTGGACGCACCTGACAAAATCTGCTCCATCCAAACTCTTTGCACTAAGTCAGATCCAATCAATATTGAGGAAGTTGAAGTCACCCATGGTAACAATCCTGCTACTTCTGCACTGTTCCAAAATCTGCCTCCCAATGTGCTCCTCCGTGTCTCTGTTGCTGTGAGGAGGTCTATAGGAAACTCCCAATAAAGTGACTGCTCCTTTCCTGTTTCTGACTTCCACCATAATTATTCAGTTGGCAAACCCTCCTCAACAACTTCCCTTTCTGCAGCTGTGATACTATTCCTGATTAGGAATCCCACTCCCCCACCTCTTTTACCTCCCTCCCTATTTCTTTTGAAACACTTAAACCCTGGAACATCCAACAACCATTCCTGTCCCTGTGATATCCAAGCCTCTGTAATGGCCACAGGACTTTAGCTCCAAGTACAGATCCATGCTCTAAGTTCATCATCCTTATTCCTGACACTTCTTGCATTAAAATGGACATACTTCACCCCATCACACTCACTGCAACTTTGCCCTATCAACTGTCTGTCTATCTTCACAGACTCTCTGCACACTCTATCTGCCTGTTCACCAGTTACCCCATCCTCAAATCTGTAACTCTGGTTACCACAACCACTCCCTTCCAAATTCTTTGTTGATGATGGAAGGCCATTATCCTGCTTTCAAGCAGAAGAATCAGGGATTTTTAAAAACTCCTGAGATTAAATCTTAATGACTTCATAGAATCATAGAACCCCTACAGTGTGGAAGGAGGCCATTCGGCCCATTTAGTCCAAACCAACCCTCAGAAAAGAGCCCTGCCAGAGGTGGCACGGTGGCTCAGTGAGGAGCAGCACGGTGGCTCAGTGAGGGGCGGCACGGTGGCTCAGTGGTTAGCGCTGCTGCCTCACAGCAACAGGGACCTGGCTTCGATTCCCACCTCAGGCGACTGTCAGTGTGGAGTATGCGCATTCTCCCAGTGTTTGCGTGGGTTTCCTATGGGTTCTCCAGTTTCCACTCACAATCCAAAAGATGTGCCGGCTTGGTGAATTGGTTGTGCTAAATTGCCCATAGTGCAAGGTGCATTAGTCAGGGGTAAATATAGGATAGGGGAATGGGTCTGGGTGGGCTCCTCTTTGGAGGGTCGGTATGGACTTGTTGGGCAAAAGGACCTGTTGCCATTCTGTAGGAAATCTAATCTAATCTACTCAGACCCAACTCCCACCTTATCCCCGTAACCCTGCATTTCTCAATGTCAGTCTACCTAGCTTGCAGTTCCTTGGCGATTTAGCATGGTCAATCCACCTAAGCTGTGCATCTTTGGACTGTGGGAGGAAACCGGACCACCTGGAAAAAACCCTGCAAATTCGGGGAAAATGTGAAAATTCCACACAATCGCTGGAGGATTGGATCACGTCCAGCTCCCTGGCAGTCCTAACCACTGAACCATCGTGCTACCCACAAACCTTTCACTAAATCTTTTAATTTTACATCGCACACAACCTGGTTCAGAATGGATGTTGGAAGTGCTTACTCAAGAGTAAGGAGATTTCTCAGAATAGTTGAGAAACCCTCATTTGAAAGTAAGTAACATCAAATAACATTTAATAAAATCAGAATCCCTACAGTGTGGAAGCAAACTATTCAGCCCATTATGTCCACACCGACCTTTTCCCTGTAATTTCCATAACTAATCGAGATACTGGGGGCAATTTAGCATGGCCATTCCACTGAACCTGCACAACTTGGCAATGTGGGAGGAAACCAGACTATGTGCAAACAAACTGAGGCGAGAATTGAACTTTGCCTCTGGCACTGTGAGGCAGTAGTGCTAACCACTAAGCCACTGTGCTGTCTTGTCACTTTGGTAAGGTGTTTACATGTGATACCTGAGCTTCAAGTTCATTCAAGTTGTTGGTCCCCTCACATTAATAGCCTGAGACACACAACTCCATACAGAAAACCAGATGAAATATTGTTTTAGTTACAAGATTGTTTTTTGGTATGAATTCACATGTTCCTTATTTTATGAAAAGAATCAAGAAATTTATCCCAAGGAGACTTCAGAACATCTCTCAGCTCTTCTCTGAATTTCCTCTGGGTTGCTGCATAAATACACGTGTTTGTACAGGAACTTAAATACTCAAGCAGATATCCTGTTTCCGTGGCGATATATCCAGGATTTGAGTAATCACCTTGATAGTAGACACTACTTGATAGTCTGGTGGCTGCAAAACTTCCAACGGATGTCAACCACAACAGAATAAAGCTGCCTGACACAGTGAAGAGTAATATGATGGATTTCCTCCGACCTCTCACCTCTGGATCACTCTGACTCTCGGTGCTTTTAGCTCGGAGTCCCTTGCGTGTTCTGTTAGCCAATAAAATACGTCTGACGGTCAAAGAATTAAACAAGGTCATGAGAGCAAAAGGAAGCAAAATGACTGACGTTGACTGCATCCAACTATACACTGACCATGCAGATATTCTATAAACAGCTTCTTTTGTCCTGCAGCCCCAGTGCACATTGTTAATTATTTGTTCAGCTTCATATGAAAAGAACATTGGAATACCCTTTAAACAAGTCAGGACTGAAGATGTTGCTATAACTGTAGTTGCAATTCTCTTGGTGCAGTACTTTTCTTTAAACTCATGACAACAGATCGCTACAAATCGATCAAATGTGAATGTGACTGTGAACCACAATGACATATCCAGCGTGGCAAAAAGACAGAAAGGAATATGGAAAGTGATAATTAAATATCAAGTACACAAACACATTGAAGATCATGACAAATAGATCTGCTACTGCCATGCCTACCATGTAGACAGAGATGCCTTTTGAAAGGCCGCAATTTCCTCTGGAGAGAATCATAATTGTCATAACATTTGCTGCAAGAAACAGACAGAGAAGTGGAAAATTATTGTGCTTCACATAGTAAGTTCATGTCTGTTATATCTTACTTAGGCTTTCAGGTATACCGCTTAGTCACGTACATTAATGGAAAGGTGGAAACTGAAAGTGTTATGAGGATGAAAAGTGGCCTCATAATCTATGTTTGTTCCAGTAGAGTTTGGCTGGAATTTGCCAAGGAAGTGATAATGGATGGACAAATGGTGGCAGACCTCTGAAGGCTAAGGTAGTGGGCATATTTCTGCCTCTTCTCTTCATGCCTCAGCTTGTGGCCTGCTGCATAAGAGTGGTGATCTTCAAAGGTAAGTCACTCAGCAGA
>NW_025191897.1:0-1682 GCF_004010195.1 Chiloscyllium plagiosum
TAAAATCATGCAAAGTTTTTTTTCTGGAAATCCCTGAGAATGTAACAAGTGGCCTTGATAAAGGGGGACTGGTAGACATGAGGAATTCCAGAGACTTTCCACAAGGTGTCACAAAATAAAGGTTCTTACTCAAGAGAGAAGCTCATAGTATAATGGATAATGCATTAGCATGGGATGACACTTTGTAAACACTGAGAAATCGGAGAGTCAGGATTCATCGATCTTTATGAATAAAATGTATCTACTGGAGTACCAGAAATGTCAGTCCGATGGCAACAGCTGCTTACAAGAGCTGCACTCAACTCCTGACGGCGGGAGTTTGAGTTTGAGGATGACACTGACAACCAAAAGGCAGGCTGTTTTTAAATGGAGAGAACTCCCAAAAAAGAAGCAGTACGGAGTGGTGTGTTTTTGTGTCTGAAACATAACGTCAGCATGTTGATGCTGAAATGTTGGTTCATTAGACTGGTTCCTGGGATGAAAGGATTGAATTATTGAATACATCAAAAATGCTGAGGCGATTACTCATTGTGGTTTAAATGAATGAGGGTGTCATTACTGAAACGGACAAGATGCAGAGGGGGCTTGACAAGGTCGGTGTTGAGAATATGGTTCCACACCAGGCAGAGTGTCGAAGTCAGGTATGTAGATACAGAATAAGGAATATCGATTTCAAACTGAGATGTAAAGAAATGTGTTCTTTCAGAAGGTAGTGAATGGCTGCAATTTCCTAACCCCAAGAGTTGTGGAGGTTGGGTCACTGATTGTATTTACAGATGGGTGGATTGGTTTGTGACATTTGAGCGAGTTGAGGGATGCAAGGGGTTAGCAGGAAAGTGGAGTTGAGCCGAAAAGTAGATCAGCCATGTTCTTATTGAATAACAGCGCAGGTTCCTATTTCTTACGTTCTTATTTATGTTTTTGGAAAATAATTGATTATTTTCCTGGAAGTCATAATGTAAAATGTTGCATTCAGAGACAGCAGAGGATTTGTCTGAGTTGACCATGTGTGGGGCATGGGGGCGGTATTCAGTGCGAATATGGGCCTGTAACATGACTGACATCAGGAGCAGAAGTTACAGAGAGGAGAAGCCTGAAAAGGTGGAGTGGGGGAGGGGGTTCACTGCCTGACCTAGCCTGGATTTTCCACTACATTTGCCAAACTTCACAAAACCATCGGTGTGGACTCAATCTGCTCCTGCACAGCAGGACCGAAGGGCTGAATGGAACATCAGCACAATGGGCTGACGGACACGACTGGGCCATTCGGCACTTTGACACTATTCCACCAGTCAAGAAGGTCACGGTTCATCTCATTGTGTTCCCAGCTGCACTTTTCTCTGATCTCACAATGATCCCTGATTCACCTGTCTATGGAAAATCAGACAAAGTCAGCCTCGATATAATATTAAGATTCAGCCCTCCCAATCTTCTGTGTGAGAAAATTCCAACTTGAATGAATTCCCATTTTGTGAATTTCTCTTCACTCCAGTTCTGACTGAGGTTGGAGGGTGTCACTGTTTCCATTTCTAGTCCCACTCCTCCACTGCTCACAACAAATTTTGAATGTAACCAGGTTAGCGATATGGCCAATGACAAAGGTCTAATACTGGGTCAGGTTCAGTTATCAGAACAGGCCAGTTGGATTTCTTCAGTTAGCTACAAGTAATTAACAGAACTAA
>NW_025191897.1:1897-3602 GCF_004010195.1 Chiloscyllium plagiosum
CTGAATACAATAAAATGAAACAAAGTGAAATAGCCAGACTTACTAATTGTGATTGGATATAAAATAAGTGCATATTTTTGCAGGACCTCGGGGGGCTGAATGACTGAAAGTTCCTGTACCTGAAAATGAGAATTCTTTGGAACACTATCTGGAATTTTCCATATTTAAAGTGTGTGTGTGTGTGTGAGAGAGAGAGGGAGAGACGGCAGATACTGCACTGAGCTGGCTGGTGAGGTCAGACCATGCTCAGGCCTCCTCTGGGAAGAGAATGGACCCCCTGTTCTAGCCCATCCACAAGGACCTCTGTGCCCCTTTTGAAAAGTCGTGGTGTTAGTTCCCCTTATCTGCCATGCTCGGAGTCAACTATGCAGGGTGGCTCCAAACTGAGGAATTACAACAGTGTGCCCATTAGCCTTTGAAAGATGGCATCAGTGTCAGTGATCATAGAATAGCCAGGGACATCAGTGCGATGGTGAGTCCCTCCAGCCATGTTGGCTTGCAGAATCGGGATGGTATTGAATGTGAGGAACACTATGAGATTGAGTGGGTAGTTAATGAGGTGAGTTCGATAAGATAGCACCATGAAACTAGTTCAGTCTCGTACATACAATCCCTCTGTCACACTTAATGAAAATGTTACTGAGACAAACTATTGTTAGATTCAGCCCAATGAGTCGAAGACTCTGATGACCCCACACCCAGTTACAAAGTTGCAGAACAAATGTTCATCTAAAACTCTCCCCCATCTTTATTGACGCCAATATTCCCTTCAACTATCATTCCTAGGAATATTGGCTCATATTGCAGGATGCGGTCGAAATGTCCTCATTTCAGCATTCTGAAACCTGTGATATTACTGGAAATTATCTCTCAATCTCCCTTTCGCTTTTTTCCTCAAAATCCTTTTGATTGTTGGTAGTTAAACTGATTTAACCGCCATCCCTCTCTGGTAGGAACTAGGGAATACGGAGTAGGCAATGAGGATTCTGTATCAGAGTGATCATCTAACTAGACGGGTAATTCAGAGGCACGGGCTGTGACTCCAAGGCAGTGTTTAAAATCCTACCACAGCCGATGACAGAGCTTAAATTCGAATGACAAAAATTGGAATGAAAGCTAATTTCACTCATGGAAACCAGAAACCGTTCAGATTTATTTTTATTATTTCACTGATAGTCTTTGCTAAAGAAGCTTAACATTATTACCCAGTGTGAACTCAGTGTGACTTCAGACCCACAACAACATTGTTGGCTCCATTTTGTCTTGACAAATGGCCGCGTAGTCAAGGATAATTAGTGATGGACAAATGCTGCCCCTGCCCTTGCCAGAGGAACAACAGCATGAAAGGTGAAATAAACCAAGGAATGGTGGGTGCTAGAGATTGAAAATAAAATTCTCCAGCGTCTAAAAGTGTTGGAGAATCTCGCAGGTATGGCAGCCTCTGTCAGGAGAAATGCAGATAACGGTTTGGGTCCAGTGACTCTGTTTCACAAATATTATTTATCCTGGTATCATGGATGGTTGGGTTGGAGAGAGAGGTGGGCCCAGGTTTCAATTGAATGGATGGAGAAATGGCAAGAAAAAGAGAGGAAATGAAATGAAAAGTGAGCAAAGGGGATGGTGATGATGAACTGACAGTAAAACAAAATGGCAAGTTATCCTCACATTTCCCCAGCTTCCCATATTCCTGAATTTCGCGTCCATT
>NW_025191898.1:0-1720 GCF_004010195.1 Chiloscyllium plagiosum
ATAACTTGTCAAGTTACCCTTCATATTGTGAAAGTTTACTTTATTTTTCAGTTTCCCAGGTGGAAATTTGTCAAAGGCCTTCCTACAAAACTAAACAATCGACCTCCTCAGACTAATTAAATCAAATCCATTGGCTATGACTTCCTTCTGATAAAGTCATGATGATTATCCCTGATCAGACCTTGCGACTCTGATTGGAGTTCGATATTCTCATCCCTATTTTATCCAGTAGTTTCCTTAACAGTGATCTAATACTCGCTTGTCTATAGTTCCCTGGTCTATCTCCCACCCTTACTGTGAAGTGGAATCGTATGAGCAGTTCTCCAGTTCTCTGGCACCTCCCCTATGGTCAGAAGCAAATTAAAATATTCAGTCAGGGTCTTTCGTCCCTTGACACCAACAGCCTCCTGTGATACAACTCATTCAGACATGGAGATTGGACCAAATTTATACAGAACAAAGCCTCAAATCCTTGCTCGTATTTTACAGCAATCCGTTCAAGAGCTTCCCAGTCCATGTTCTTGAATTCTATACCTGCCTCCTCCTTCCCCAAAGGAAAATAGATGTGAAGGTCTCATGTAACAATCCATCAATGTTCTCCAGCTTGACACACAGATTGCCCCTTTGGTTTGTAATGGACACTAACTGTTTGCTGATTTTTCTGTTCGACTTGTCCGTGTAGAAAATCGTGGAATTCTTCCTGATCTCGCCTACTTGTACTTCTCCATGTCCCTCTGATATTCAGTCCGCTCTATGTTTCTAAGTTACACTGCAATCACCTCTCATGTTTTGAAACTCGAGATCACAGCCTGAGTTTCCACATCAGACAATCTTGCCATTTTATGGATTAAACTGGATAATACCTTTGCAGATCCTCTGTAGTCAATATATTCTTTCTTAGATTGGGACTCCAAACGATAAAAATACTCTCAGTGTAGTCTCATGAACAAGGGCTTGATTATCCCTGATCAGACCTTGCGACTCTGATTGGAGTTCGATTGGAGTTCTGATTGGAGTTTGAAGAAGGGCTTATGCCCGAAACGTCGATTCTCCTGTTCCCTGGATGCTGCCTGACCTGCTGCTCTTTTCCAGCAACACATTTCCAGCTCTGATCTGCAGCATCTGCAGACCTCACTTTCTCCTCACGAACACTCGATGCAACTGATGCACAACATCCTCTACATTCCAATTACATTCACATTAATGTAAATCTAATTTTTACTTTCCCATTTGTATATATTCTTCCCAATACCTCTCGCTTTAACTTTTCTTATGAGCTTACTGTGTGAGTTCTTTGAAAAAAAAGCTCATGAATATCCGACTATACGTTATCCATTGGTTCTTCATTGCCTATGTCCACAAGAATCATCTTCAAACCATTCTAAAAATATGTTTGCCCTTCTGGTTTTCCTTTCATCGGTACATTCTCACACTCCCCAGTTATGTTGTTACCTTCTAAATATCTAGTAGCATTTTCTTTGTAATCGAGTCCAACAGATACATAACTGCGGATGACAAGATAACTGGTCTGAAGGTCACCATTCTCCAAATTTATCCTTTCTGAAACTATTGGATAATATTTATAACCTTTGCCTTATCCAGTTTGGCTAAATGCCTTTCTGGAATGTGTCGGAAAATAAAGTGACAATCCGCGATGCACTCAACATGTCTATTGCTGCTTCCTCTGAAATTCTTGTATCAAGTACATCTCGTCTGTCAG
>NW_025191898.1:2399-3602 GCF_004010195.1 Chiloscyllium plagiosum
CGCCGTACCCCCTTCTCATTTATCTCTCAGCCCTCTTGGCCCAGAAGCTTCATTCCTGATGAACGGCTAATGCCCGAAACATCGATTTATCAGCTCTTAGTATGCGGCCTGACTGTGCTTTTCCAGCACCGCACTCTTCGACTCTGATCTCCAGCATCTGTAGTCCATACTTTCTCCTCACACTTTCATGGCTGCATGACTCATATTTATAACGGTTACTTCAAATAAAACAAAAATTGCCGTGTACTCAAACAGCACAAAAGAAAACCAACACATTGTGGTCACTGTTCCCAAAAGGTCCTTTCCAGCAAAAGTTTCAATTAGCTTTTCTGATCATTCAACAGCAATTCCTAAATAACCTGATCTCGAGATCAGTGCTCGACAAAATGTTAATGCAAACCATCTCACACGTGGTCACGAATTCCATTTTCCCCAGCATCAGCATTCAATTGGGTTAACACAGTTTAGATATAATTTTAAAAGTACATTATTACAGCAGTACTCACAAATGTGTATATCTCATTTCCTGTTTTATAACATGTCCAGCATTTGTATTGCAGCTTTCACTTTGATATATAACTCCCATCAATGTTTGCTCCTCCTTGCTGTTTTTGCGCTCCACCTTATTAGATTCTGTGGAATCTGAGCGACGTGGGCTCTGGGGAGATTAATGGTGGATATCATCTCGCCACATCATTTGTGATCTTCTCAAACTTTAATTTCTCCAGATCTCCCGTTATGCTGATGGTGAAGAGAAGGACAATTATCTTCCAACAATGCTCTATATTCCCCCAGAGAGCTGAGACTGCTCTAACCTGGGTGGGAAACTTATAACAGGCTGGTAAAGTGTTGCTGCTGCTGTACAGTGTCTTAATGAGATCACATCTGGAGAAGTGTGTATAGATTAAATATACCAACCACTACAGCGGACAGCTGAAATTGACATCCGGAAGCGGCAGGGACAGACCACTATAAACACAGGAGGAAACATCAAAGAAGCACTTCGCAGGAGGCTCCCAAGCACTGATGATGTCGCCTAGCCAGGGGATGAAACGTTTGCAACAAAAACTTCCAGCTCGGCAAACAGAACCACAACAACGAGCACCCGAGCTACAAATCTTCGCACAAAATTTGAACATGAGGAGACCGTTCAGTATATCCACCTGTTGTGGAGAAGTATGAGAAGACCCATCAGCCCCTCAA
>NW_025191899.1:0-1841 GCF_004010195.1 Chiloscyllium plagiosum
TAACATACATGCCACACAAATGCAGGCTATCACCTATAAGAAGTAACCTAATCACCATCCCATCACATTCGACGGTGTTACCATGACTGAACAACCACTATCAACATTATCCTGTGGATAATCATTGATCAGGAACTGAATAGGTCTCACCACATAAACACAGTGGCTGCAAGAGTAATTCAACTCCTGGCTCCTGAAATCCTGTCCAAACGCTACCAGGCACAAGTCAGGAGTGTGTTGGAATACTCCCCACTTGCCTGGATGAGTGCAGCCCTAACAACATTCAAGAAACTTGATACCATCCGGAATAAAGCAGCCCACTCCATTGGCACTGCTGCTACTGAGCATCAGTGATGGTGAAGGTGGATGCTTGTGGATGTCCTAGCTGCAATCTCTGCCTCTTCTTATTAACAAAGATAAAAGAATCTTACATTGCTCAACTTTCTCACCAAAACCGAGTACAGTATTCACCCCAGCCCTCTGTTATACCAACCAGCAGCATTTCCACCACCAATAGCAGCTCCTCTTAAAATATTTTGTCAGTAACTTGTAATTAACTGGTTACTACAATTGCAACTACAAATGTGTTGCTGGAAAAGCACAGCAGGTCAGGCAGCATCAAAGGAGCAGGAGAATTGACGTTTCGAACATGAGCCCTTCTTCAGGAAGGTCCTGAAGAAGCAGTGAACCAAATTTTGAACTGATTTTTCTGAACATAATATAGATCAGGTTAAAACTGAAGTAGGTGTCTTACACAACTTGCTGCAAGGACACAGACAGAAGAATCTGAGGTGATCATGAGTATGTGTAGGTAAATGTGGGAGACAAGCTGGGATTGTATTGGAGTAGTCACTGTGAGAGGGAACAAATGCTGGATGCAGGGTTTCAGCAGTTGATGGACTGACGCTCAGGTGAGCCATCGGAAACTGAGCAGGAGACCACCATCTAAGAGGACAGAGATACTGATCCATCAGCCTGAAACTTATTGACCACGTGGCTGTCAGTGATTCCAACACAAGTGAATGGAAAAATTGCTCAGAGCCTGTTTCTGTAAAATTCAACACAACCAGGAAATGGAAAGTGAATAATTAGCTGAAAACAATGCCACTGCTCTGTTAGAGTCTAAACCATTCAATGTTCAGTTATTGAACATTACTGACTCTCAGAATATTCTAACCTGCACAATCATAGTAAAAGGGGAAAGTAAACAACATTCTTGGCAAAGACATAATGAACCAACTGCTTGTATAAAAACAGTTCAGAACAAAGGAGCTGAATCATTCACAAACTGACAAACACAGATACCATCAGATTTATAGATAAGAGATTGGAATTCTTTAGAACAACACTTCCCTGCTGACGATGTGTGGTAGAAACCATTCTCAGTGAGAACTGCCACTTATTTCCTTTGAAAAGAGTCTCTGTTTTCCCTCAGAAAAGCAGGTGTGTCGCACACTTACAGACTGACTTACAGACAAAGGAAACCTGATCAGGGACTCGCAGGTTAATTAAGCTATTAGTGACAGTCCATTGCACACAACAAGAGCTTAGACCACAACAGATTCTGGTGAAACCAACAATGCAATGAAAAAGGTGAATTAGTTTTATAATCATGCAGCCTCTCTCAATCAAATAATCCCAGTCAACTTCCAAACATTTTAAAACTATTAATATCAATGAATATATATTTATTTCCATTCCCAATTTCCTCCAAAAATGTATCTGATTATTCTCTTCAAATTATATTTTAAATGGTGTATTCCAAATCACAATTTATTTCCAATTATTCTTAGTGCAAAACAACTTGCAAACTAAAATAGTTTTCATGATAATAATGACAC
>NW_025191899.1:2267-3602 GCF_004010195.1 Chiloscyllium plagiosum
TCAAACTTGGACAGACAGGAGTGGGGCAAGAAAGGGAACTGACAGAAACCAAACTGAACCGTTTAACAGGCTGAACGACAGATGATGGTGAATGAATACCCAGCCTGAAAGAGAAATGGTAATAATGGGCCTCATTGGAAGAATACAGATAAATTAGTTGAGGTACAGTCTCACCGATGATGGTGTCAGGTCAAAATCTTTTAGGCCATGATGCCCCGACGTGTACAGCAGAACCTGCCTCTGCAATTAGAGGGTGAGGGTGTGTGCCAGTCCCCCCCACCCCACCCCAGTGCACAGCCGATCAGTGCCTCCAGGCATTTACAGATATTACAGGGATACACTGGGGAAGGGACAGGCTGAATGGGCTAAAATAACCTTGGTGGCTCAGGGAACCGAGGGTAATATCGAGGATCATACAGAGAGGAAGCCTGAGGAGTGTAAGGACCACGGGGGATTACCATACCCCAACCTGTGATGATGAAATAGGTATTTCAAAGATGAAATGGGACTCTATTTAACTGTAATTATATACATGGGACTCCCAGTGGGAGGTAATTCTAACCACATTCTGAATTGGCCATGAGAGCTGAGCTAAGCCCTTCCTGAAGAAGGGTTTATGCCTGAAACGTCGATTCTCCTGTTCCCTAGATGCTGCCTGACCTGCTGCGCTTTTCCAGCAACACATTTCCATCTCTGATCTCCAGCATCTGCAGACCTCACTTTCTCCTGTTCCACAAGGATCAGAACTGAGACATCTGTTGCTTGTAATGTATATAAATGAAAAGTTTGAAAATGTAAACGATTTAATTAGCAAGTTTGTAGATGGCACAAACTGTTGAACTTGTGAATCGTGAAGAATGATGTCAAAGGATACAGCAAGAAAGAGATGAGTCAGAAAGTTTTGTGGAGAAATTGCAGATATATTTTAATTCAGACAAGTGTGAGGTGATGGGTTTTGGAAGACCCATAGCAAGAGGAATGTATACAATAAACGGAAGGGTCCTGAGCAGCACTGATATACAGAGGGATCTTCAGTTGCAAGCTGAAAGATCCCTGAAAGTGGTGAAGGAGGTGAATGGCAGTCTTGGCTTCTTCTGTCAGGGGAGTGAATATAAAACTATTATCAGGCCACCTTTGGGATATTGTGTGCCGTTTTGATCACACATTATGGGTAGAATGTGAAGGCTTTTTGGAAGGTGGAAACAGGTTTGCCAGGATGTTGCCTGGATAGGGAGAGGTTAGAAAATCTTGGATTATTGTCTTTGGAAAGTCAATGGCGGTGGGGTGACCCAACTGGCACAGACAGAGTCTGTAAACCATGGTTTACTACAGAAA
>NW_025191900.1:0-3602 GCF_004010195.1 Chiloscyllium plagiosum
CGCCAGCAGCAGCACAGACAGAATGGTGCCGATGTGTGCATTAGATTATGAAAATGCTCAGTAAAATGGGAGGAGCGATGTAAAGGAGGGTTAGTGACCATGGAAGGGAGGGAAATCACTGAAATGCGTGGGTTTGAATTCTGATATATGAAATGGAGAAGTGTCATATTCCGCATAAGTAACCAGTGTTGCAGAATATCATATAATCTCTTGTTCCCAGGGCTAAACTTAGAGAGACTGAGTGGCGCAATAGTGAAGATCAAACTGGAAATGGGCATGATGTGACAGTATAAAGGTCCATGTAATGCCGGTTTTGGGACTCCAACCTCACCTGTAGTAACTTCTATTGACATGGAACAGGGAGCAGTATGATATCAGATTGGGACCTCCTACTCAAATGGATCAGCTTCAGTTGGCATAAAGCAAGGGGCATTGTGGCAGTAGGCTAGAAGTTCCAACCTCAACTGGAGCATATTGTATTGAGAAGGAGCACGGAGCAAAGAGACATCAAGTTGGGAGAAAGGATGTTCAGTTATCTTAATCTGAATTAAAGTAGTATCTAACAGGAACCATGTTTGTAGATTGAGTGATTATCTGTCCCATGAAAATCTCTGAAAAATAATGGAAAATGTGGCAAAGATTCAGATCGTACAGGAGAACCTGTGCAGAAAGAAACGCTGGTAATATTTTCTTTTTCTGACTTTTATCATAAGACTGACTGCGTATTTGGTGAAATTGCAGCAAGGGATTTTCATCTCGTGTCATGTTATTAAATTTCCTGAAAACCCACGCAAGTCATTGAAGCAAACTAAACTTTAAAACATTAACGGTAGAAAATTAGGTCAAAGGGAGAGGACAGAGGATGGTGCTGCAGGGTCGTTTTTCAGGCTGGAGTTCCGTGACCAGTGGAGTGCTACAAGGATCGGTGTTGCGTCCTCTACTTTTTGTCATTTAATTGGAGTGCAGTGGACAGCGAAGAGAGTTACCACAGATTAGAAAAGGATCTTGACCATTTGGGCCAATCGGCTGAGAAGTTTAATTCAGATAAATGTGAGGTGCTGCATTTTGGGAAAGCAAATCAAAAAAGGACTTATGCACTTAATGGTAAGGTCCGAGAGAGCGTTGCTGAACAAAGAGATCTTCGAGTGCAGTTTCACAGATCGTTGAAAGTGGAGTCGCAGGTAGATATGATAATGAAGAAGGCGTTTGGTATGCTTTCATTTATTGATCAGAGTATTGAGTACATGATTTGGGAGGTCATGTTGCGGCTGAAAAGACATTGGTTAGGCCACTGTTGGAATATTGCGTGCATTTCGCGTCTCCTTCCTATCCGAATTTAGTTACGAAACCTCAAAGGGTTCAGAAAAAAAATGCCAGGGTTGGAGGTTTTGCGATATAGGGAGAGGCTTAACAGGCTTGGACTGTTTTCCCTGGAGCGTCGGAGGCTGATGGGTGACTTTTTTTTTTAGATTACATTACAGTGTGGAAACAGGCCCTTCGGCCCAACAAGTCCACACCGACCCGCCGAAGCAAAACCCATCCATACCCCTACATTTACCCCTTACCTAGCACTACGGGCAATTTAGTATGGCCAATTCACCTGACCCTGCACATCTTTGGACTGTGGGAGGAAACCGGAGCACCCGGAGGAAACCCACGCAGACACGGGGAGAACGTGCAAACTCCACACAGTCAGTCGCCTGAGTCGGGAATTGAACCCGGGTCTCAGGCGCTGTGAGGCAGCAGTGCTAACCACTGTGCCACTGTGCCACCGTGCCGCCCACTTCAATATTATGTGGGTCATAGATAAGGTAAATAGAAAAAGTCTTTTCCATGGGTTCTGTGAGTCCAAAATTAAAGGTTTAGTGTGAAAGTGGAAAGAAAAAATGAGACCGACGGGGGGCAACGTTTTCATGCAGAGAGTGATAAATGTATGGAAGGTGCAGCCATAGGAAGTGGTGTCGGCTGGTACAATTGCAACATTTAACAGGCATTTGGATAGATATACGAATAGGAAGGGTTTGGAGGGATACAGACTAGATTGGCTTGTGATATCTGGTCAGCATGGACGAGTAATACCATGCTGTACATCTCTATGACTCTATGACTCTATTTGATGTTGCCATTCTGCTCGAGTTTATCTTGATTTATGGAGGAAAAGCAGGAAACTAATGTTGAAATTTACAGGATCAGCGATGATCCCATTCAATAAGCTGAACAGACAAAAGGCTGAATGGAAGCTTCATCATGACAGGTATGTTTTCATTAT
This sequence comes from Chiloscyllium plagiosum, assembly GCF_004010195.1. Classification (NCBI taxonomy): domain Eukaryota; kingdom Metazoa; phylum Chordata; class Chondrichthyes; order Orectolobiformes; family Hemiscylliidae; genus Chiloscyllium; species Chiloscyllium plagiosum. The sequence goes on from NW_025191900.1 coordinate 2,270, forward strand.
GCATCGTGCTGAAACACAAAGTGTGGAGGGTTGGGCTGACGCAGTGGTGGTGATTTTCTTTCCTGGTTAAATTGTTGAATTTGACTGTTAGTTTGCCTGTCCATGTAAACATCACAACTCTGAAGCATGAAAGCGTGAAGCACATGTGGGACAAGTGGCGCAAAATCTAAAGTGCCTGACTCCAGATCAGAACATTGTAGGTTTCACTCCCCTCTAGCTCGAGATTAACGCAGGGATTTTTTACAGTCACCACCTAATCTTCCTCATTGTTCTGAGCCGAGATGAAGTTTGAGTTCCTGATATGCTGACATGAGAATCTCTTTCAGTACACTCCCGGATGACAGCACAGTCAATTTCGCAGCGTCATCACAAGTACGGAAGACCAAATAGTCCCACTTACTGCGAATCGGCACTTTTCAATTTCACAGAGCGAACGACCCAATCGCTGCGGCTCCTCGAAATGTCAAGGAAACAAAATAAATATCTCAGCCTCATGTTGGTTGGTGGAGTGACGAGGCACCTTCTCCTTCTTTAAGAGGCTGGGGCATTGACACTGTTATTCGTAGCGACATTGATTGATTCGAAGCATTGAAAGGAATCCTATCACAGATGCCCATGATGTTGATGCCGAACAAAATAGCCCTTACTGGGAATTTAAGCCGGACTGCAGTGGTAAAAGTGCACATTCAGAAACACTACACCATCTAAGACGAGTACAGTGATCAGACGCACAGGTAGAGTGTGAGACCTCAAACGTGTTGGACGGGTTCTTGGCAGAAACAACGGCTTGACGATATTAATTGCATTTTCCATCCCTTTGCCTTGTCTGCCTTAACATCACAAATACAGATTGAATACCTCTGAAGGTTGTGTTGATTTCATCACAATGAGTTGCAGATTTATCCCCCACTGGTTGATAAAGTATTTCATGCTCATCTACTGAAAACTTTCTGCATCTTACATTTAGTCTACACCCCTTGCTGTTTGACCAAGAGGAAACAAATCTTTATCTCTCATTGCTTAGCACATTTCAATCATGTATCCTCACAATCTCCTTTTCTCCATTGAAATTAGATCAGAGAAACAGATCGTTTCCAAAAAAAAAAGTCCTTTGTTAAATACTGCAATGTGTTCTTTTCCTGAGCCTGATGTTCCAGAAATCTCTGGTACATGTCAGTAAAAACTGCTACGTGAGCACTGATCACTGATCACTAATCATAGGCAGTATGTAAATAGATCGACTGGTTTTTGGGTCCTCATTGTGGGATTGGGTCACGTTCCCCCAACAACATTGACTGAAGCTGCACAGACTGAACAATGTCAATGCGAGTGC
>NW_025191901.1:0-3603 GCF_004010195.1 Chiloscyllium plagiosum
AGAACGGTGTAGACATCAGAGCATGTGCAGAATTGTGTGGACATCAGCACATGTGCAGAACGTTGTAGACATCAGCACATGTGCAGAACATTATAGATATCCGCACATGTGCAGAATAGAGTATACATCAGCACATGTGCAGAACAGTGTAGACATCAGCACATGTGCAAAATGCTGTAGACATCAGCACATGTGCAGAATGGAGTGTAGACATCAGCACATGTGCAGAATGGTGTTGACATCAGTGCATGTGCAGAACGGGGTAGACATCAGCACATGTGCAGAACGTTGTGGACATCAGCACATGTGCAGAACGGGGTTGACATCAGCACATGTGCAGAACATTGTAGACATCCGCACACGTGCAGAATATAGTATACATCAGCACATGTGCAGAATGGTGTAGACATCAGCACATGTGCAGAATGGTGTAGACATCAGAGCATGTGCAGAATGGTGTGGACATCTGCACATGTGCAGAACATTGTAGACATCCGCACATGTGCAGAATAGAGTATACATCAGCACATGTGCAGAATGGTGTAGACATCAGCACATGTGCAGAATGGTGTGGATATCAGCACATGTGCAGAATGGTGTGGACATCAGCACATGTGCAGAACGGTGTGGACATCGCACGTGTGCAGAACGGTGTAGACATCAGCACATGTGCAGAACGGTGTGGACATCAGCACGTGGAGAACGGTGGAGACATCAGCACATGTGCAGAACAGTGTGGACATCAGCACATGTGCAGAACATTATAGATATCCGCACATGTGCAGAAAAGAGTATACATCAGCACATGTGCAGAACAGTGTAGACATCAGCACATGTGCAAAATGGTGTAGACATCAGCACATGTGCAGAATGGGGTAGACATCAGCACATGTGCAGAATGGTGTGGACATCAGCACATGTGCAGAATGGTGTAGACATCAGCACATGTGCAGAAAGCTGTACACATCAGCACATGTGCAGTACAGTGTGGACATCAGCACATGTGCAGAACGGTGTGGACATCAGTACATGTGCAGAACGGTGTGGACATCCGCACATGTGCAGAATGTTGTACACATCAGCATAATTGCAGAACGGTGTGGACATCCGCACATGTGCAGAACGGTGTGGACATCAGTACATGTGCAGAATGGTGTGGACATCAGTACATGTGCAGAACGGTGTGGACATCAGCACATGTGCAGAACGGTGTGGACATCCGCACATGTGCAGAATGCTGTACATATCAGCACATGTGCAGAACGGTGTGGACATCCGCACATGTGCAGAAAGCTGTAGACATCAGCACATGTGCAGAACGGTGCGGACATCAGCACATGTGCAGAACGTTGTGGACATCAGCACATGTGCAGAATGGTGCAGACATTAGCACATGTGCAGAACGGTGTGGACATCAGCACATGTGCAGGATGGTGTGGACATCCGCACATGTGCAGAAAGCTGTAGACATCAGCATATGTGCAGAACGGTGCGGACATCAGCACATGTGCAGAACGTTGTGGACATCAGCACATGTGCAGAACTGTGTGGACATCAGCACACGTGCAGAATTGTGTGGACATCAGCGCATGTGCAGAACTGTGTGGACATCAGCACACGTGCAGAATTGTGTGGACATCAGCGCATGTGCAACGGTGCAGACATCAGCACATGTGCAGAACGGTGTGGACATCAGCACACGTGCAGAACGGTGCGGACATCAGCACATGTGCAATGGTGCAGACATCAGCACATGTGCAGAATGGTGTAGACATCAGAGCATGTGCAGAACGGTGTGGACATCAGCACATGTGCAGAATGGTGTACACATCAGCACATGTGCAGAATGGTGTAGACATCAGCACATGTGCAGAATGGTGTGGACATCAGCACATGTGCAGAATAGAGTATACATCAGCACATGTGCAGAATAGAGTACACATCAGCACATGTGCAGAATAGTGTGGACATCAGCGCATGTGCCGAACGATGTAGACATTAGCACATGTGCAGAACGGTGCGGACATCAGCACATGTGCAGAACGTTGTGGACATCAGCACATGTGCAGAACGGTGTGGACATCAGCACATGTGCAGAACGTTGTAGACATCAGCACATGTGCAGAACGGTGTGGACATCAGCACACATGCAGAACGGTGTGGACATCAGCACACATGCAGAACGGTGTGGACATCAGCACACATGCAGAACGGTGTGGACATCAGCACACATGCAGAACGGTGTGGACATCAGCACACATGCAGAACGGTGTGGACATCAGCACACATGCAGACATAACGGTGTAGACATTAGCACATGTGCAGAACGGTGCGGACATCAGCACATGTGCAGAACGGTGTGGACATCAGCACATGTGCAGAACGGTGTGGACATCAGCACATGTGCAGAACGGTGTAGACATCAGCACATGTGCAGAATGGTGTAGACATCAGCACATGTGCAGAACGGTGTGGACATCAGCATATGTGCAGAATAGAGTATACATCAGCACATGTGCAGAATGGTGCGGACTTCAGCACACATGCAGAACGGTGTGGACATCAGCACATGTGCAGAAAGGTGTGGACATCAGCACATGTGCAACGGTGCAGATATCAGCACATGTGCCGAACGATGGAGACATTAGCACATGTTCAAAACGGTGTGGAAATCAGCACACGTGCAGAATGGTGTGGACTTCAGCACATGTGCAGAATGGTGTAGACAGTAGTGCATGTGCAGAACGGTGTGGACTTTAGCATATGAGCAGAGCAGTGTGGACATCAGTACATGTGCAGAACGGCATATACATCAGCACATGTGCAGAACGATGTAGACATCCGCACATGTGTAGAACGATGTGGACATCAGCACATGTGCAGAACGATGTAGACATCCGCACATGTGCAGAACGGTGTGGACATCCGCACATGTGCAGAATGGTGTGGTTATCAGCACATGTGCAGAATGGTGTACACATCAGCACATGTGCAGAATGGTGTAGACATCAGCACAGTGCAGAATGGTGTAGACATCAGCACAGATGCAGAATGGTGTGGACATCCTCACATGTGCAGAAAGCTGTAGACATCAGCAGATGTGCAGAACGGTGTGGACATCCGCACATGTGCAGAACGGTGTGGACATCAGCACAGGTGCAGAATGGTGTGGACATCCGCACATGTGCAGAAAACTGTAGACATCAGCAGATGTGCAGAACGGTGTGGACATCCGCACATGTGCAGAACGGTGTGGACATCAGCACATGTGCAGAATGCTGTCGACATCAGCAGATGTGCAGAACGGTGTGGACATCAGCACATGTGCAGAAAGCTGTAGACATCAGCACATGTGCAGAACGGTGTGGACATCAGCACATGTGCAGAATGCTGTAGACATCAGCAGATGTGCAGAACGGTGTGGACATCCGCACATGTGCAGAACGGTGTGGACATCAGCACATGTGCAGAAAGCTGTAGACATCAGCACATGTGCAGAAAGCTGTAGACATCAGCAGATGTGCAGAATGCTGTAGACATCAGCAGATGTGCAGAACGGTGTAGACATCCGCACATGTGCAGAATGGTGTGGACATCAGCACA
>NW_025191902.1:0-3603 GCF_004010195.1 Chiloscyllium plagiosum
ACATTGTTCACTGAATATTGTACACTGAACATTTTACACTGACCATTGCACACTCAAGATTACACGGATCATTGTATACTGAACATTGCACATTGAATATTACACAATGAACATTGTACACTGCATACTGAGCATTGCACACTGAACATTGTACACTGAACAGTGCACACTGAACATTGCACACAGAACATTGTACAGTGAATATTGCACACTGAACATTGTACACTGACCATTGCACACTCAAGATTACACGGATCATTGTATACTGAACATTGCACACTGAACATTGTACACTGAACATTGTACACTGAACATTGCACACTGAACATTACACTGACCATTGTACACTGAACATTGCACACTGAACATTGTACACTGAACATTGCACACTGAACATTGTACACTGAATATTGTACTCTGAACACTGAACATTATGCACTGAACACTGTACCTTGAAAATTGTACACTGAACATTACACACTGAACATTGTAAACTGAACATTGTACAGTGAACACTGTACACTGAATACTCAACATTGCACACTGAACATTACACACTGAACATCACTCACTGAACATTGTACACTGAACATTGTACACTGAACAATGTACATTGTACACTGAACATTGCACACTGAACATGGCACACTGAACATTACACTGAACATTGTACACTGAACATTACACTGAACATTGTACACTGAACATTACACACTGAATATTGTACACTCAACATTGCACACTGAACATTACACACTGAACATTGCACACTGCACATGGCACACTGAACATTGTAAACTGAACATTGTACACTGAACACTGTACACTGAACACTCAACATTGCACACTGAACATTACTCACTGATCAATGTACACTGAACATTAGACACTGAACATTGCACACTGAACATTGTACACTGAAAATTACACAATGAATAATACACAATGAACATTGTACACTGAGTACTGAGCATTGCACACTGAATATTGTACACTGAACATTGTACACTGAACATTGTACACTGAACAGTGCTCACTGAACATTATACACTGAACACTGAGCATTGTACACAGTATAGTACACTGAACATTGCACACTGATCATTGCACACTGAACATTGTACAGTGAACATGACACACTGAATATTGTACACAGAAAAATGTACACTGAATGTTGTACACTGAACATAGCACACTGAACATTACACACTTAAAGTTGTACACTGAATATTATACACAACATTATACACTGAACATTGTACACTGCACATTGTAAACGGAATATTGCACACTGAACATTGCACACTGAACATTGTACACTGAACATTGTACACTGAACATTACACATTGAACATTGTACACTGAAGAATGAACATTGCACACTGAACATTACACTAAACATTGCACACTGATCATTACACTGAACATTGCACACTGAACATTGTACACTGAACATTGTACACTGATCATTACACTGAACATTACACACTGAAAATTGCACACAGAACATTGTACTCTGAACATTGTACACTGAACAGTGCACACTGAAAATTGCGCACTGAACATTGCACACTGAACATTACACTGAACATTGCACACTGAACATTGCACACTGAACATTGTACACTGAACAGTGTACACTGATCATTACACTGAACATTACACACTGAACATTGCACACTGAACATTGTACTCTGAACATTGTACACTAAACATTGGACACTGAATATTGCACAGTGAACATTGCACACTGAACATTGCACACTGAACATTGTACACTGATCATTACACTGAATTTGACACACTGAACATTGCACACTGAACATTACACTGAACATTGTACACTGAACATTGCACACTGAACATTACACACTGAACACTGAATATTGCACACTGAACATTGTACATGAAAAGTGCACACTGAACATTGCACACTGAACATTGTACACTGATCATTACACTGAATTTGACACACTGAACATTGCACACTGAACATTACACTGAACATTGTACACTGAACATTGCACACTAAACATTACACACTGAACATTGTACATGAAAAGTGCACACTGAATATTGCGCACTGAAGTTTGCACTGAACATTGTACACAGATCATTGTACACTAAACACTAAACATTGCACACTGAACATTGCACAGAAAAGTGCACACTGAATATTGCGCACTGAAGTTTGCACTGAACATTACACTGAACATTGTACACAGATCATTGTACACTAAACACTAAACATTGCACACTGAACATTGCCCTGACTATTTTACATGGAATATTGTGCACTGAACACTGAACATAGCACACTGAACATTGTACACTGAAAGCTGAACATTGCACACTGAAGATTGTACACTGAACACTGAACATTGCACACTAAAAATTGCTCACTGAACATTGTACACTGAATAGTGCACACTGAACATTAAACACTGAACATTACACTGAACATTACATTGTACACTAAAAACTGAGCATTGCACACTTAACATTGTACACTGAACACTGAACATTGCACACTGAACATTGTATACTGAACATTGTAGACTGAACATTACACTGAACATTGTACACTGAACAATGCACACTGAACATTACACTGAACTTTGTACAATCATCATTGTACACTGAACACTAAACATTGCACACTGAACATTACACACTGAACATTGCACACTAAACATTGGACACTGAATATTGCACAGTGAACATTGCATACTGAACATTACACTGAACATTGCACACTGAACATTACACTGAACATTGCACACTGAACATTGCACACTGAACACTGAATATTGCACACTGAACATTGTACATGAAAAGTACACACTGAATAATGCGCACTGAAGTTTGCACTGAACATTACACTGAACATTGTACACTGATCATTGTACACTAAACATTGCACACTGAACATTGCACAGTGAACATTGCACGCTGAACATTGCACACTGAACATTGCACACTGCACATTGTGCCCTGACGTTTTTACATGGAATATTGTGCACTGAACACTGAACACAGCACACTGAACATTGTACACTGAAGATTGTACACTGAACATTGCACACTAAAAATTGCTCACTGAACATTATACACTGAATAGTGCACACTGAACATTGAACACTGAACATTACACAGAACATTGTACACTGAAAACTGAGCATTGCACACTTAACATTGTACGCTGAACACTGAACATTGCACACTGAACATTGTACACTGAACATTACACTGAACATTGTACACTGAACAATGCACACTGAACATTACACTGAACTTTGTACAATCATCATTGTACACTGAACACTAAACATTGCACACTGAACATTACACACTGTACATTGCACACAAAACATTACACACTGAACATTGCACACTGAACATTACACACTGAACACTGTACACTGAACATTGTACACTGAACATTACACACTTAAAGTTGTACACTGAATATTATACACAACATTATACACTGAACATTGTACACTGCACATTGTACACTGAATATTGCACACTGAACATTGCACACTGAAAATTGTACACTGAACATTACACATTGAACATTGTACACTGTAGAATGAACAT
>NW_025191903.1:0-3603 GCF_004010195.1 Chiloscyllium plagiosum
GTGGTTTAGAATTATTTTCATTGCAAAGAAGAAGGTTGGGGCGAGACCTTATGAGGTCTAAAAATTCATGAGTTTTAGAAAGGGTGGACAGCAAGAATCATTTTCCTAGAATGCAAATCTCAATTACTAGGTGTCAAGAGTTCAAATTGAGGAGGGGAAAGGTTTAGGGCAGCTATGCATGGCAAGCTCTCTATGCAGAGGGTGGTGGGTGCATGGAACGCTTTGCCGATGGAGGTGGGAGAGGCGGGAACGATAGCGTCATTTAACATGCATGAAGGGACACGGAGCAAAGAGATGCAGATCTTTAGAAAATAAGCGTCACAATTAGATATCGAACCTCGATTATCGCACGTTTGGCAAGGTCAAAGGCCTTTTCCTGTGCTGGAAATTTCTTTGTTCTTTGTTATTGGCGTCTTGAGATTGAGTGCTCGCAGCATTGTCGGCTGGTCAATCCTTCAGGCCTGGACATTGTTCAAGGGTAAGTGCTATTAGAGCACTGCACTTATGGAGAGTCTGTGCTCTTTGAGCACCATCTTGTCCGCAGGTCAATCCTGAGGGAGTACTACACAGTCGGAGGGTCAGTATGAGGAAATGACGCATTGTAAAAGAGTCAAAATATCGGTAGCAGCACAGTTTCTAGTTTCAGCGTTGAGGGAGTGCCGCACTGGCTCCACACTTAAACATCCTGCCATGGACGAGAAGGATAATACGGTTTCTGAGAGTATTGTGATAAAATGTTATGTAGCAGGTATTTGCAAAGGAAGCACACCACCCACTAAACTATAAAACGATAAGAACATAAGACACAGGAGTGGAAGTAAGGGTATTCGGCCCATCGAGTCCACTCTGCCATTCAATCATGGCTGATGGGCATTTCAACTCCATTTACCCGCATTCTCCCAGTAGCCCTTAATTCCTTGTGACATCAAGAATTTATCAATCTCTTCCTTGAAGACATTTAGCGTCCCGGCCTCCATTGCACTCCGCGGCAATGAATTCCACAGGCCCACCACTCTCTGGCTGAAGACATGTCTCCGCATTGCTGTTCTGAATTGACATCCTCTAATTCTAAGGCTGTGTCCACGGGTCCTAGTCTCTTGGCCTAACGGAAACAATTTCCTAGCGTCCACCCTTTCCAAGCCATGCATTATCTTGTAAGTTTCTATTAGATCTCCCCTTAATCTTCTAAACTCCAATGAATACAATCCCAGGATCCTCAGCCATAGCTCGTATGTTTGACGTACCATTCCAGGTATCATCCGTGTGAATCTCCGCTGGACCCGTTCCAGTGCCAGTATGTCCTTCCTGAGGTGTGGGAATCAATACTGCACACAGTACTCCAAATGGGGCCTAACCCGAGCTTTATAAAGTCTCAGTAGCACAACGGTGCTTTTATATTCCAAGGAGAAAGTGAGGGCTGCAGATGCTGGAGATCAGAGCTGAAAATGTGTTGCTGGAAAAGCGCAGCAGGTCCGGCAGCATCCAAGGAACCGGAGAATCGACGTTTCGGCATAAGCCCTTCTTGAGGAATGAGCATCATTCTACAGGGCAGTAACTAACACCTGTTTCTCCAGTTCTTTCTCTCTTTGTGGTATCTGGAGGCGATCGACGCAATCAATTATATCCCACGTGAAATGTTCTTCGAACATGGAATTGACAACAAATGTGCTTGTTTGATGACCACGTGTAACGTACCTGCCATTTGACATGTATGATATGCACGACAAAAGTTAACACCTTTAGCTTTGCATTCCAGGCCATTAAAAATGTTTATGTACCTTTGCCTGAACTTTTCAAACAAGACGTGACCTTGAGGATTAAACATTTTAGCTTGACCTTCTGCCTGTTCAGATTTTCCAAGACCATGAAATCAAACACGGTGTCCGCTAACGGAACCCATACTCCTTCATCTTTCTCCTTAGTCTTTGCTTCGTACTTTGACTTATGATGTTAGGATATTGTGAATACACAATCTGTGAAAATACCAGGATATCTTTCTTCTAACTCCCTCAGTTTCTTGGTCTTCCTTGGGCTTTTCCACAACAAGTGGTATCACTCCCACCTTGGATCCTGCGAATGGACTCCCAAGAACAAACTGGATTCCTGGTCCTGACACTCGGTCAATCACGCCCACTGTTTCTTCCCCAGTCTTATTTTGGCATGCCAAACAGTTCTTACTCAGAAGAAGGCTACATTTCTGTCCACCTATCCCACAAAGTAACATACTCTCAGATAACAGATCGGAAAGAGTGCAAATTCTCTTATCTCCTACTATTAGAGAATGGTTACATCATGTATCTCTCAACATTCCAACTTCATGTCATTCTTCCCCTGTTCTTTAGATTACTTAGATTAGATTAAATTACTTACAGTGTGGAGACAGGCCGTTCGGCCCAACAAGTCCACACCAACCCGCCAAAGCGCAACCCACCCAGGCCCATTCCCCTACATTTACCCCTTCACCTTACACTACGGGCAATTTAGCGTGGCCATTTCACCTAACCTGCACATTTTTGGATTGTGGGAGGAAACCGGAGCACCTGGAAGAAACCCACGCAGACACTGGGAGAATGTACAAACTCCGCACAGAGAGTCGCCTGAGGCTGGAAATGGACCCTGGTCTCTGGCGCTGTGAGGCAGCAGTGCTAACCACTGTGCTGCACACTAAATGAGTACAGTTTACCCCAGTGGCGAATTCTTAAAGAGGCCAGGGACTAACTCCATACCCAGTCCCTGCCTGGGCTGTGCATTTACCTGCAGCTCCTCGTCTCTTCTTAGGGTTTCCTTTACTACTTTCTCTAATGCCACTTTTAGCTTCATTTACTACATCTTGTCCCACATTCTCTTATTTTATCGTCCACGACTGTGACTTTAGAGTTCAACTTAATAGTGAAAACACCTTTCATTACCTTTCTACCCTCTTGGACTTCTTTTGGTAAACACTGAACAGTGTTCCTTACTTTTGGTTTCATAGTGCAGTATCTCCCCTTCTCCCAACTTCTATTCGTCACAGGACGACATTCTGGTCAGTAACGTGTCTTAGGTGCCAACGTGTATTCATCTCCGAATTCTGCTGCCCTTCCTAATTTCTGAATTTTGTTTTCCTCCATGTGAATACGTATCATCTTTGGAAGTGAGGTTTTTGAACTCATCTACCAAAATAATCTCCCTTAGAACCTCATTGGTCATACGTATCTTTAAGGCCTACAGCATCTATCAAAATGACGAAGTTTAATTCTTTCAAATGCAACATAATTCTTACCTGGTTCCTTCTTTATGCTTCTGATTCGCCATCTATACGCTGTGGTACCAATTCATAAACACATAAAATAGCATGTTTGATCTCTTCACAATCTCTTGACACCGAACCCCCGTCTGAAAGCCTGAAAAATGCCTCACTCGCTCTGCCTACCAGTTTAGTCTGAACTTGCATTACCCATAAATCCTGGGAACATACCCTCTGCCTAGACACTTTTTCAAAAGAAATATAGAAGGCTTCGACATCGTTCTCATGAGATTGTGGCAGCGTTTTCACATATTTGTATGTCACTGACTTCTCTTTTAATTTCTTTCATGTTAGTTTAACACTTCCGACGAAGTAGC
>NW_025191904.1:0-1693 GCF_004010195.1 Chiloscyllium plagiosum
CAAAAAATAAATAGTATTTTAGATTAAGGCATCACGATTGGAAAACATAATAGAATAACAGATACAGTATCTATTAAAATTAAAACTTCCAATCAAGGGACCTCCCCTAAACACACCACTTGACTAAAATGAAAATTCAGACACGTGTTCTCACAAACAGTTCTCCAATCCAGGAGGGAAAAATTCTAAAGAAAACTCAGAGAGAATAGCAGCAGGAGACATTCACATATAATGGAGCAGAAGCTGCAGAGAGAGACTGCTCCACGTTTGTTTGCGTCTCCAGTGTTGTAGGTGCACACGTGGTCTTTAACGTGGTTTGCTGGCTGAAAGGAGGGAAGCAATATTTTTTGTGTGAATCCTCTCGGAGGCATCTCCCCCGAGAAAACAGACTGGTGCTCTCCATGTCGGTCAGAAGCTGGTGGGAATGGCTAACTGTTTCAGAATGAAGTTATTGTGGCTGCTGTCAGGATTGTGAAAAAACATGATGGTCATTGCAGGTTGACACACACCGAGTGCATAATAATGTGGGGAGAATTTACTCAGAGCCTCTACCTCTCTCTCAATAGCCATGGAGCTCACAGAGATGCATAATATTAGGAAATCCGCATTAAACTGATGAATGAGACTCTAAATGCAAATAATGATAGTACTGTTCATGTTGATCTTGTCTAGTGCACGTCGTGTGCAGTGTTCCCTGTGTGCCTTACTTTGTTCAAATTTTTACTCACCCTATGACCTATACATTTTTGCTTACCATGATTTTCTATCCTGCTCGCAAACAATGTATTTTTTCACGGTATTCGGGTACATGTGACAATAAATCAAATCAATCATCCTCAGTATAGTATTGAATTTCTCATTTTATCAATGTCTCTTCTGGAAATACATGATCCCCATCGACACTCAACATTCAAAGTAACCATCTCTTCTTCTCTCACAGGGCTAGAAGGTAAGCACTCAGTTTATTTCCTCTCTCCTCGTGGCACGAATATCTGTGACGATGGCAAGGATATAATTCCCTACAAACGAGATCAAAAATAAAGTATTCGCCACTTGGGATTCATGACAGCCTATAATCCGACAACTACGCTCAGACAACAACTCACTCGAACAAAAGACCCGATACCCATCATGTGTAAGACTATTTAAAAGAAACCATGCAAAGACTGCACGAAACACTACACAGGATAAACAGGCAAGTCGCAAGCAATCCGCAATCACGATGAGCGACGAGTGACTAAACGCCACGCTCAGCTGTCCCTAGTCACGATATACTCAGATGTCAAGAACTACAAATTAGACTAGATTAGCAAAACGACTGTAGGACAAGCTAATCCGAAGACAGCCAGAGAATTCCGAAAATCACTGCACTCATCCACGGAATCCATCAATAAATACAGACCCATACCCATTATACTGGCATCTACAATGAACAAATGGAACCGGCAGTGGTAACTTAACCAAATAAATTCCAGAACACACAATACAGTAGTGTTTCACAAAAGGCAGCAATGCACTGAAAATGGCACCCAGGCAGGGTCCGAAGCGTCTGCAAAGGAGTTGCTCATCTCGACAAATATATGCACAACCATTGTAACAAGCACACGAGCGACAAATCTTTGCACAAAACTTGAAGTCAAATCTGCGTGCAGTGCCCCAAATAAATGCTCATCAAGGTCCAACAATTGCAGGA
>NW_025191904.1:2348-3604 GCF_004010195.1 Chiloscyllium plagiosum
AGCAGCTAGCCACAAAAAGACACGACGCTCTCTCCCTTGTAGCCCGACACACGGATGAAAAAAAACACCATTTCGACTGGGACAACACATCTATCCTGGGACAGGCTAAGCAAAGACATGCCAGAGAATTCCTAGAGGCTTGGCACTCCAGCCACAATGCCATAAACAAACACATGGATCTCGGCGCCATCTATCAACCCCTCAAAAAACGAACAGGAAATGCCATCACCACAAACCCCAGGAACCTCATCCAGGAGAAAGATATAAATAGAAAGCAGGAGACAACAGCTTCGCTTCACTTGGATGTCACTACTGATTATGTTACATAACCAGCTAATGAAACGTTTGGATATCAAACCTCCAGCTCAGCGAGCAAACGTATACCCTATATCACATAATGCACCAACTACTTATACCCCGATATGTTTGGTTTTTTGGTGACTCATGATCTAGGGCATGCATGCCCTTTTGAACAACACTTTCGAACATTGCACCATTTAATCAATAGGAAATGAGATGGATACTATCTGCTACTCACAACCAAATCATGCATCTGCCTTTCAAATTGCTGTGTTGCAAATACTGATACATCGAATGAGTAACTGCCTTCAGTCTGACTAGGGTGATGTTATCTGGTAGTTTCTCCATTAAATAATTCTCACTTCATTTCGTATGTTCCCCCTTACCCACTGACTTTCTCTCAACTGTCAGCAACCATGTGAACGTATTCTGTAAATTCAAATGCACCACTCCTACTGCTTTTCATTTGTTGATGATGCAACTATGACAAACTCCACGGGTTTCTGAAGGATGATTTCCCTTTTGTGTAGATATGCTGACTCTGCCACGTCATATCCTGATTCCCTATGTGTCTGTTTTTCATATTACTTCGAAAATATTCTAATATTTTGCTCATAATTAACATCAAGCTGTCCAATATTTAGTTTTGTTCAGCTATCCCACCCATTCCCATTTAAAATATTTCAGGATACAATAGCTTCTTTACAATTTTCAGGAACCGGAATTTCCAGAATCTAAAGCTAGTTGAAGGATGTTCCACAATTCTTTCTTACATCATTTAAAACAAACATTTGGAAAAGTTCAGGAATCTGAAAATTTTGGAGGGATAAAGGCCTAGTGTAGGCATGTGGGGCTAGGTTCGTTTAGGATTATAGTTATTATGAACTGATTGGATTAAAGGGTCTCTTCTGTGCTGTGTGAAACTATTACTCTGTCGTTAACTCTATTGCCACCTC
>NW_025191905.1:0-3604 GCF_004010195.1 Chiloscyllium plagiosum
AATAAAGGGGTCCATTCGCCAGTACTTGAATCCACTGTAGCATCCTTAATTTTAACCATGAGGTACACTGGAGCATGATACAGGATGTCACCAGATAGATCCAGGGTTACCGCAGGGGTGAGAAAAAAATCAATCCTCGTGTGACATCTGTGCGGATTGGAGAAAAACATGAAATCCCTACCTGTAGGGTGGAGACACCTCCAGACGTCCACCAACCTTAATTCCCCATACAAACCCAATAACTGTTTAGTTTGTGAGGGTATCGAGGGACCTTTAGGCAACCTGTCTACTGTGGGGTCCATGAGGCAGTTGAAATCCCCCCCTATAATGATGTACTGAGACTTGAGACTTATCTGTTTAGAAAAAGCATCGACCAAAACTTTAAGAGGATGAGCTGGGGGACAATAAACATTTAAAATGCCATATTCTTCCCCATTTATCAAGGCTTTAAGAATTACAAACCTCCCGTATGTGTCTTTTAACACATTCCAACAACTTAAGTGTGAGAATTTTCCTTACCAGTATAGCCACTCCCCTACTTCTGGTATTAAATGATGAAAAATAAACTTGGTCAAAGCCATTCTGCTGTAATTTCAGGTGTTCCTTGTCATCCAAATGTGTCTCCTGTCACAAAGCAATATCCACCTTCTCCTTTCTAAGACTCAAGAGTACCTTCTTCCTCTTAATTGGTGAGTGACTTCCCTTGATATTCCAGGTACACCATTTAATCAAATCATTGTTGTGGTTCTGTTCGCCGAGCTGCAAGTGTTTATTGCAAACGTTTCGTCCCCTGTCTAGGTGACATCCTCAGTGCTTGGGAGCCTCCTGTGAAGCGCTTCTGTGGTGTTTCCTCCGGCATGTATAGTGGCCTGTCCCTGCCGCTTCCGGTTGTCAGTTTCAGCTGTCCGCTGTAGTGGCCGGTATATTGGGTCCAGGTCTATGTGTTTGTTGATGGAGTTTGTGGATGAGTGCCAAGCTTCTAGGAATTCCCTGGCTGTTCTTTGTTTCGCTTGCTCTATAATGGTAGTGTTGTCCAAATCAAATTCATGTTGCTTATCGTCTGCGTGTGTGACGACAGGGCAAGCGAAACAAAGAACAGCCAGGGAATTCCTAGAATTTGGCACTCATCCACAAACTCCATCAACAAACACATAGACCTGGACCCAATATACCGGCCACTACAGCGGACAGCTGAAACTGACAACCGGAAGCGGCAGGGACAGGTCACTATAAATGCCGGAGGAAACACCACAGAAGCGCTTCACAGGAGGCTCCCAAGCACTGAGGATGTCACCTAGACAGGGGATGAAACGTTTGCAACAAAAACTTCCAGCTCGGCGAACAGAACCACAACAACGAGCACCCGAGCTACAAATCTTCTCACAAACGTTGATCAAATCATTAGCCATAATCTTCTGCACTTACATTTAAATTCCAGAGAGGAGGAACCCGAACCACAAATTACTGAGCCTTAGTGTCACATGGTCCACCAAATATAAAAACTACATAAACTAAAGCCACTACATTTAACAAACATACAAAATTATTAAAAATAAAAAAACAACGAAAACCAGAAAACAAACCAACATATAATAAAGCGCCAATAGCTCTGAGTAGGGGAACTCACCCCCTGCCCGGAGGGAGCAACTACCTGTCCTGAACTGCCCATAAATAGGCATCTAACCATCTCAACCACCTTCACTTCTCCCAGCTAGAGATGCATCGCAAGCACAAGCTAAAAAGAATAAACATCCCATAGAATATCAATATTAATAAAAAAACATTCTTTTATAAAAAAAGGGAATAAATACCCCACCCATCCTTTGGTATGTCCTAACTTAGAAATTTAAAATGTACATCTTAACCATCGCCAGACATAGTTTGAACGAAATTATTATCAATAGAGGAGAAAAAAGGGAAAAACAAAGTTCCAACCGGATTTCCTCCATTTCTTTTCCAGAATGATAAACACATACACAAGCAACAATATTTATACATACTACAATTGTTTAAATTAGCTTAGTTTGTCCACAAAGTCTCTTGCCTTCTCCGATGTGTCAAAGAGATGCATGGATCCATCTAAAGTGATCCGAAGCACTGCCGGATATCTCAGGGAGTACTGAATCCCAAGCTCCTTCAGTCTTCTCTTGACACCACCATACGATTTTCGTTTCTGGATCACCGCCACTCAAAAAGTCCTGAAAAACCATGATCTTAGACCCCTCCATGACTCTGTCCTTATCCCAGTAATGATGGAACCGCACCAGGAAAGGACGAGGGCGTTGACCTAGACCTGACCTCCGTGTTGCGACCCAGTGAGCCCTCTCTATCTTTAATCCTCTCATGCCAGTCTCCAAGTCAAGGAATTTCGGAAGCCAATCTTCAACAAATTCCGCAGGCCGAGCTTCTCTTCAATCTGTTTCCCCAACATCTCGCGAGATTTCGAGACCTGGTTCACCAGGCCATAGAGAGTAATCGGCTCCGAGGCTGCTGCAGGCTGAGCTGCAGACCCGGCCTCGGATGCTCCTCCTCCCTTTTTAGGCATTTCTGGACAGCTGAAAATACAGGTAAGTCAATTTTTAAATGTTTCTTGGGGCTCCACAATCTTTCCAATGCCCCAAGAAATCCTGATGACCTGGGTTGGGCGGGTTAAAGGACCGTCCTGCTCCTGCTGCATTGCAAAGCTCTGCAGTGTGATCTTCTCAGATCGCCGCCATCTTAGATCCCTTCCTCAGGTCCTTTTTAAATCTTTTCCCTCTCACAGTAAATGGTAGGATGATGGCTCAGTAGTTAGCACTGCTGCCTCACAGCGCCTGGGGCCTGGGTTCGATCCCAGCCTCAGGTGACTATGCGTGGCGTTTGCATATTCTCCCTGTATCTGTGTGGGTTTCCTCCCACAGTCCAAAGATGTGCAGGTTAGGTGAATTGGCCAAGCTAAATTGCCCATCCTTTTCAGGGATGTGTAGGCTAGGTACATTAGTCAGGGTAAATGTAGAGTAATAGGGTAGGGAAATGGGTCTGGGTAGGATACTCTTCAGAGGGCCGGTATGGACTTGTTGGGCCAAAGGCCTGTTTCGGCACTGTAGGGATTCTATGATCAATTTATGTCCTCTAGTTTTGGATTCCCCCCACTTTAGGAAAAGTACCTTGGCTTTTTATCTTACCAATGCCCCTCATGATTTTGTAAACCTCTGTAAGGTCACCCCTCAGACTCTGATGTTCCAGGGTCAAAAGCCCAGCTTATTCAGCCTCTCCCTATAACTCAAACCCTCCAACCCTGGCAACATCCTTGTAAATATTTTCTGCACCCTCTCAAGTTTAACAACATCTTTCCAGTAGTAGGGCAGCCAAAATTGTACTCAGTATTCTAAAAGTTGCCTAACCAATGTCCTGTGCAGCCGCTACATGACCTACCAACTCCTATACTGAATGATCTGATCAATGGAGGCAAGTGTGCCAAATGCTGCCTTTAGCACCCTGTCCACCTGCAACACCACTTTTAAACAACTATGAACCTGCACTCCAAGGTCTCTGTTTGGCAACACTCCCCAGGGCCCAACAATTAACTGTGTAAGGTAAAAACGAGGACTGCAGATGCTGGAAA
>NW_025191906.1:0-3604 GCF_004010195.1 Chiloscyllium plagiosum
CACAGTGAAAGGTTTTGACGGAAAAGGTATTGTATTTAATTTTTGAAATCAGTTCCTCCAAATGAATGATGGCAGAGAGAGAGAGAGAGATAGAGAGAGTGAGCAATAAACAGTTTTGATGACAAACAGAGTCAAACCTTGCTCTTATAACAGTAGCCGATACATTAGCATCCATTTTTTTAGTTGCAAATATTAATTGGGTGATTTTTTTGTTCTAAGCATATTTGGCCTTGGTCCAAGTACTAATTATTATCAGAACATAAAGAGAGAATATGTAATATGTGATAAATTAATGTGCATTGGAAAGTTTGAAGAGATGAATAAAGTCAATAAGAATTTGAAAATACATGAACATTTTAAAATCGTAACTATGATCATTAAGCTATTTATTTCTTCATCAACACTAACTATTCAAGGGAAAGGACTGAAAATATAACTTTACAATTATTTCTATCCAAAGGTCTGTGACAGGTGTGTTCTACTTTTCTTCAAACGTGGGACCTCTTTACAGTCCAGGCAAAGTTTTTAATCCCATAGATCTGTTGATCTAAAATCGATAGGAACAAAGAAATAGTCCAATCCATAAATGATAATGTTGAAGTTTTAACCATGAACTGCATTCAAACTAATCCCTGTTAAATTGTCCCAAATGCATTGTTGGTGTCCGAACATACTGATGGTAATGTGTCAAATCTCCATCAGGACTAGTCAATGTCCAGGGACAATATGATCACACAGTTCCGATATTGGAAAGCCAAAGCATTTTGAACTGAAATAAGGAGAAATTCCTTCACTCAGTGTAGGGGCAATACTTCCAATTTCTCCTCATATCAAGGGACATTGGCATGGTGTGGCAACACGGCATTGAGATAGATGACTAGCCTTGCACTAAAATGGCAGAATAGGGTCAAAAGGCTGAGTCGACTTCTCCTGTTCCCATGTATCTATCATTCACTTAATTTTGTGAAGAGAAACACAGACTCCCAGAGTGGGTAATTCTGAATGAATCAAACACGAAACAAATTGCGTTGAAAATGTAAGTGTGCAAATGACTCTTTGCAGACGTCGTTCATTGACACAATGTGTTTGTTCCACAGGGAAAGGTTGCGATGACAAAGGTATTGTCTTCAATTTGAGAAATCAATTTCCCCAAAAGAACGAGGACAGAGAGTGTGACCTAAAACGGTTTTGATGACAGACAGACACAAACTCCTTTCTGTGAACAATACCCTGAATATTAGCATCTATTGTTTTGTTGCAAAGTATTAATGAGGTGAATTTTTTGATTCGAACTATATTTGGACTTGGATCAAATACAGTTAATTTTCAGAAGATCTCGAGAAAATTGGCAATGTGAATTGTTTGATAGTCATTAGAAAGTTAGAAGAGATGGGTAAATTGCAATTAAAATCAATAAGTTTTGGAAAGTACATTAAAATCTTCAAACAGTAACCATTATCAACAATCTAGGTAAAAACAATGATTGCAGATGCTGGAAACCAGTTTCTGGATTAGATTGGTGCTGGGAAAGCACAGCAGTTCATGCAGCATCCGTGGTGCAGGAAAATCGTCGTTTAGGGCTTAAGCCCTTCATCAGGAATACAAGCAGAGTGCCTGAAGGGTGCCACCCTCCTCTCATTTATCTCTCCACCTTTCAGGCACTCTGCCTGCATTCCTGATGAAGGGCTTTTGCCCGAAACGGTGATTTACCTGCTCCTCGGATGCTGCCTGAACGGCTGTGCTTTTCCAGTGCCAGTCTAATCCATTATCAACAACCTGTGTAACTCTGAATAAGCCTCAACATTTCAGCAGAAAATACTGAAAATATTATTTTCCAATTAATTCTCAACAATGTTCAGTTACAGATCTGTTTTGTTTTTCTCCAACAGTGGGACCCGGCTACGGTCCAGGCAATGTCTTTAATTCCAATGAGCTATTGATCTAAAAGTGATAGGAATAAAAAAAAAGTGAATCAATAAGTGACTAATAAATAATCAATAAATGACAAACTGTTGAATGATATGGAGGTGGTCGTAGAAGCATGGGTTGGTAAATTTGCAGAAGACACTAAGGTAGGCAGAGTTGTGGATAGCGCTGAAGGATGTTGTGGGTTACAGAGGAACATAGAGAAGATGCAGAGCTAGGTTGAGAAGTGGTAAATGGATTTTAATGCAGAAAAGTGTGAGGTAGTTCACTTCAGAAGAAGTAACAGGAATGCAGAGTACTGGGCTCATGGTTAAATGTTTGGCAGAGTAGATGAACAGAGAGATCTCAATGTCCAGGTGCATAAATCCCTGAAAGTTGCCACCCAGGTTGATAGGGATGTTAAGAAAGCATATGGTGTGTTGGCGTTTATTGGTAGGGGGATTGGGTTTCGGAGCTACAAGGTCATTCCTCAGTTGGAGAAGACACTAGTAAGACCACACCTGGAGTATTGCGTGCAGTTCTGGTCACCACATTATAGGAAGGATTTGGAAGCTTTGGAAAGGGTTCAGAGGAGATTTACTAGGATGCTGCCTGGTATGGAAGGAAGATCTTCCGAGGAAAGGCTGAGGGAACTGAGGCTGTTTTCATTTGAGAGAAAAAGATTGAGACGTGACTTATCGAGATGTATAAGATAATCAGAGGGTTAGATAGGATGGACAGTGAGAGCCTTTTTCCTTGGATGGTGAAGGCTAACAAGAGGGGACACAGCTTTAAATTGAGGGGTGATAGAATTACGACAGATATAATGTGTAGTTTCTTTACTCAGAGAGTAGTAGGGGTGTGGAATGGCCTGCCTGCAACAGTAGTAGACTCCCCAATGTTAAGGGCATATAAATGGGCATTGGACATACATATGGATAATAATGGAACAGTGCAGGTTAGACGGGCATCAGATTAATTTCACAGGACGGCGCAACATCGAGGGCCGAAGGACCTCTTGTGCACTGTAATGTTTTGTGTTCCATGTTCTAATGTGTCAAGTCTCCATCAGGACGGGTCAATATCAAGAGACAAATTCTTGTTAAATTGTCCCAAATACATTGTTGGTGTCCGAACATACTGATGGTAATGTGTCAAATCTCCATCAGGACTAGTCAATATCCAGGAACACTGTGAGCACTCTATTCCAATATTAAAAGCCAAGGCATTTTGAACTGAAATAAGGAGTAATTTCATCACTCACTGTGGTCGTGAAAGTTTGAAATTCTCTCCCCCCAGAGGCTGGTGAAAGATCTGTCATTGAGTAAATTCAGACAGAAACTGACGCATTTCCAATTTCCCCTCATATCAAAGGACATTGGCGTAGTGTGGCAACATGGCAATGAGATATATGATTAGCCACGTACTAAATGACAGAATAGGATCAAAAGGCTGAGTAGCCTTCTCCTGTTCCCATGTATCTATCATTCATTTAATTTTGCGAAGAGAAACACAGACCCCCAGACTGGGTGATTCTGAATGAACCAAATATTAAACCTATTGAGCTGAAAATGTAAATGTGCGATTGACTCATTGCAGACATCGTTCATTGACGCAATGTGTTTGTTCCACAGGGAAAGGTTATGGCGGAAAAGGTATTGTCTTGAATTTTAGAAATCATTTTCTCCAAATGAACGAG
>NW_025191907.1:0-3604 GCF_004010195.1 Chiloscyllium plagiosum
GTAAGAAATGTTTTCACATTCGGACAAATATATTATAGGGAAGGTTAAGAAGGATATGGGCCAAGTGCAGGAAAATGGAGTTAGCATGGATGGACATTTTAGTCGGAATGGTCCAGTTTCGGCTCAAGGGCCTGTTGAACTCTATGACTCTGTGATAGTTTACATGTCTCTGTGGAGCCCCCATGTTGGTTGAGAGACATCTCCAGGCTCTGAACAAACTCTCATCGTCTCAATGCAGAGTTGGAGTGAGACCCTGCACGAAGCATCGTGTCCTGCACAAACTTGTCAGCAGCCACACTCTGACAGGGTTGGTCATTCTCAAAAGCTTCTGACCTCCATGCAGAAGACTAGCCTGTCTTCTCGGACATAGAAGATGCCTCCTTGAGACGTGTCACAAACCATCCGCTGTGCCTTCTTACCATCAGCAAACCATGTTAATGTAACACGCGTGAAACATTACCAATGGAGCCAGGAGGACAACTTGGAGCAGTCTGTCTGTGCAGTCTCTGCGTCATTAGTTTGTAGTGTTGCAGCATCAATGACATCTTCCTATTTAAGTGTAACAGCTTGGAGGGGCTGAATGGCCTCTTCTGTTCGTGTGTCAATGTCTCGGGTGGCTCAATGTCCTCTTCCTCATCCCAGGGAAGAGGTTCATTATTGGATGAGCCATGGTAGCTGCTTACCTGCGTGTTGTGCTGACTAGATTCCTTATCGTCCTGTGTAATAATAGACAAACAGGTGGCTGGAAAAAAAACAGCAAGTCAGGCAGCATCAGGAGGTGGAGAAGTAAACATTTCAAGTATACCCGTTCTTCAGGACTGCGAGTGTAGATAGGGGGAACTGCATTCCTGTGTAATAATAGACAAACAGGTGGCTGGAAAAAAACAGCAAGTCAGGCAGCATCAGGAGGTGGAGAAGTAAACATTTCAAGTATACCCGTTCTTCAGGACTGCGAGTGGAGATAGGGGGATCTGCAGATAAAGAGAGAAGGGAGAGGTTGGGGTGGGGAGAACAGCAGGTTGGTGAGGTAGGAGATAGGTGGACACAAGTGGTGGATGCAACCTGGTTGGTCGATGGGAGGGATGAATCCAGTTGGGAGCTAGGAGGCAGGGTCATTTTGTGGAATGGAAGGAAGGCGGCGGGGCTATAAAGGGAGTAGGGCCATGGGTGGGAAGGTTATTTTAAATTGGAGAACTCAATGTTGAGTCCTATAGGTTGTAGGCTAACCAGGCAGAAGGTAAGATGTTGTTCGTCCAATGTGCGGTCTGATTCACTGTGGCAAAAGAGGAGGTTAAGGATGGTCATGTTAGAAAGGAATTGGGAAGGGGAATTGAAATGGGTGGTGACTGGGAGTTCAGATCGGCCGCTGTGGGCCCGGCTGTGATGCTCGGAGAAATGAGCCCTTAGTTTATTTTGCTCTCCCTGATGTCGAGAAGACCACATCAGGTGCACCTGATGCAGTAAATGAGGTTGAAGGAGAAGCAGGTGACCTCTGTTTCACGTGGAAGGACTCTTTGGGGCCTTGGAATAGATGAGGGGGGTGGTGTGCCAGCAGGTGATGTATTTTTTTCATCTGCAGAGTCAGTTGCCAGTGGGGATTGGCTGATTTGGTGGGGAGTGTGGCACAAACAAAAATTAGCGAAGGGATTGGTCCTTGTGGAAGATGTGCCAGGTGATGGGATCCAACCTAGTTTACTGTATCTGGTACCTGTGATGTGGTCTTCTCTATATCAGGGAGACCAAATGTAAACGAAGAGGAATGCTTTGGTGATCATCTCAGCTGGGCCTGTAACGGCTGAACTAACCTCCCAATCACCTCATATTTCAATTCCCCCTCGCACTCACATCCCGACATGGCCATCCTTGACCTCCTCCATTGCCACAACGAACGAAAGCACAAATTGGAGGAACAACACTTCATATTCTACCGGTGTAGCCTACAGCTCAACACTGAGTTCTCCAATTTCTAGTAGCCTCCCTTCCAATCCACCGATCTCCTTCCCAGCCCCTCACCCTTGCATTCTTCGGATCAACCCATATTCCAACTGTCAAGTAGAATCATTCCTTCCATTGACCAACCCGGTGGTACCCTCTACCTGTGCTCCCCACCTCACCACGCCGCCTCCTCCTACTTCCACATCTCGCCTCTTTATCTGTACACACCCTTACCCCCACCCCCAGTCATGAGGAAAGCTTATACCCAAGGAGTGAAATTCTTCTCCTGATGCTGCCTGGATTGTTGTGTTCTTCCAGTCTCCTGCATTCCAACATTTGTAGATTTTTTTAAAAACCTCTTCTTGTGTAATAGGTAAGAGATAGTGAATGGTCTGTGCCTCTTCTTATCCAATAGCTTCAATGGGCTGAATGGCGTTCTCACATTTCTCTGAAACGAGCTCGAGATTCTGAATGAGCTCTTTTTTTAAGTCCTGTGGAAATGTTCAGGGTCCAGTAGTACTGTTACATGAATTTTCCCTAGACATTAACAGTATGAGCTTGAATGTTGTCCAGGTTTTGATGCTTTATGCGATATTTTCTGAGCATCCTCACTTGTGATCTAATGACGGAGCGTAAGACGTTGATGAACCAGCTGAAGATGTTTGTGCCGAGGAAGCTACACTGAGGATCGCCCACAGAGATATCCAGGCACTGAGAGGATTGATCTCTACCAGCCACGTGGTGTTCTGAATGGCCCAATCACTTGGGAGTTTACAACTAATTCCCATTAGGTTCAATATTCGTCTCCTTGACACCTTGCTCAGTCACGCCCTGCAGTGATGTCAGGGTCAGACACTCTGATGCTGTGTTCATATCTTTTGTTTATGTAAAAGGCCAAGATAAATGTGTGGGGACTGTTTCCTTCTCTCAGAGGGTAGTGGCTGTTGGGAAATCTCTATCCCAGACAGCTCCATCTCTGAAATGTTTGGGGGAGCTGGTTTGTGTTAATGAATTTTGACACATCAGGGAGTTGAGGGCTACAAAGAATTGGCCATAAAAGAGAAATTGCGGCCAAGAGAGATCAGCCCTGACCTTCTTGACGGGCTATATAGCCTGGTATTATTGCAATAAACCCCATAGTCCAGTCGCATTGTTGCCTCATCCATTTCCTGAGGTACTGGCTTCAAGTAGCTGAATAGGCTGATGCTGTTGTTGCATGATCTCAACTGGGTCTAGTT
Organism: Chiloscyllium plagiosum; assembly: GCF_004010195.1. Classification (NCBI taxonomy): domain Eukaryota; kingdom Metazoa; phylum Chordata; class Chondrichthyes; order Orectolobiformes; family Hemiscylliidae; genus Chiloscyllium; species Chiloscyllium plagiosum. The sequence continues at coordinate 3,174 of NW_025191907.1, forward strand.
CTCGACTGGAGGGGCTGATTAGTCTACTGCTGTAAACGTATATGATGGTCCAGGGACTTAAAAGCCTCATCCTGTTCTGGTGTAACTGAAATCCATATAGACCAGATCGACTACCCTTGGAGAAAGTGAGCACTGCAGATCCTGGTGATCAGAATTGAAAAGTGTGGCAGGAGTATCGATGTCTTGAACATTCCTGATGATAGGCTTGTGCCCAAAACGTCGATTCTCCTGCCCCTCGAATGCTACCTGACCTGCTGTGCTTTTCCAGCACCACACCTTTGGATGTTTACCGGCCCGCCCTATTCAACCTTCCTGGTCATGTCATCAAAGATCTTTAAGAAATTCGTTAGGTGTGAACTTCCACTCACAAAGCCATTCGTTTTATTACTAATCAAACAGTGTTTTCCCAATGCATGTACATCTTATCCCTC
>NW_025191908.1:0-3605 GCF_004010195.1 Chiloscyllium plagiosum
GGTAGTGAGTTGTGAGGGGGATTGAGCGTGACAGTAGAGTTAGTACCCACGATGGTAAATGTGACGGTGGTGGTGTGTGCGAGTGTGTGAGCATGATGGTGGGGATAGCGCAGGACAACGATCACTGTGGTGTTGGATTGTGTGTGGGAGTGAGCATGGTGCTGCGCTGTGTATGAGGGAGAGTGTTTGAAAATTGTGGAGTGCGCAGGAGATGGCGTGGGATAGCAGTAGGGTATGTGGTGCATGAAGCATTATGTGGGAGAGTGAACAGGGTTGTGTGCGGGCGATGAGCGTGAGTTTGGGGGAAGTTAACACTGCTATCTCACACCGTCAAGTACTTAGGTTCAATTCCAGCCTCTGATGACTCGCTGTGGGGTTATTGCACATTTTCCCTGGTTCTGCTTGGGTTTCCTCCCACAGCCCAAAGGTGTGCGTGGTAGTGAGAATAACGGTGGGCAGATGTGTGGGAGGATGTGACCGTATTAGTGGGGGCATGCGCCGAGGAGTGTGTGTGACTGTGTTGGAGTGTGCAATAAGTGAGCATTTTGGCGAAGAAGTGTGCAATTGAGTGAGGTTAGCTGTTAGGAAGTGTGCGGGGTGCGTGGCGGACAGTGGTAGAGTCTGAGAGGGGTGTGAGGGATAGTGAGCCTGGGGGAATGCGCATAGCAGTGTGGAAGGAAGCGAACGTGACAGTGGGGGAATGCACAGCACACTGAGTGGGACAATGGTGGACTGTGAGGGAGAGTGAGCGTAACCATGTGGGTTTTTTTGGGTGAGTGAGTGCTACATTGCGGGAGTGAGCAGGCGAGTAAGCGGGATGGTGGCGAAGTGTGTGCGATTGTGTGCAGGTGAGTGAGCCCGCCAGTATGGTAGTCTGCTGTGAATTGAGTGCAATTTTGTGGGAGACTCCGGAGAGTGAGTGGAACACTGGGTATGTGATACGGCCCTTGGCCATGAAGGCGTAGAGTGTGAGGGTATTGCGCATGCCCGTGCAGTTTTGTGCGGCAGGGTGAGCTTGACAGTTTGAGAGGGTGCAGGTTTCTGCGCCGAAATCTGAGGGAATGTGCAGGAGACTGAGCTTGATACCTGTCTCCTGCGCGGTGGAGTCAACTGGATTGTGTGAGTGTGTGTGTAATCTGTCTGGGTGAGCAGGCGAGTGTGAATTTGGTGGACAGTGAATGGGGAAGTTGGTGTGATTGTGGGGGAGTGAACAGGGCAGCGAGTGTGACAGGAGGGATGTGAGTAGGGAGTCAGCATGATTCTTGGGGTGCGCATGGGGCAATGTGAATTTTGGAGTTGCAGTGGACAGTGAGGAGTATTACATAAGATTACAACAGGATTTTGCGGGTGTTTGAAGATAGTGAGTGTGAGAGTGACTGTGAGTGCGACGGAGTGAGCGTGACAGAGAGTGAGCAGGAGAGTGTGCATGGTGTGCTGCGACGGTGACTGCGTGCGGCAGTGTGCACGACTGTGGGAAAGTGAACAGGAAGGAAGCATAATGGTGAAGCAGTGTGTGGCAGATCAAGCATAGCAATGAACTTTTGTGTCACGGTTAGGGATTGTGCTGGGAAGTGTCTGCCATAGGGGGATGTCTATGAGTGAGTGAGTATGATGTTAGGGGAGTGTGCGCAGGAGTGAGAATGCCATTGGAGGACTGTGTGGGGGACTCCGCATGATGGTGTGGGAATGTGCATACAGGTAAGTGAAACGGTTTGTGGAAGAAAGGTGTGCGCATGGGAGTGTATGAAGGAGGCAGAGTGGTGTTAGGATAGTGTGCTGGGCAGTGAGAATGATAGTGTTTTTCTCGGGGAACGTCATTCACTTGGTCATCCAACCTGTTGAGAATCCAGCAAGTTCACACTGTAGAGATATATTTTATATTGCGCAGACTGCATGATGTGCTGCATAAGTTCCTGGATAGTGAATTGTCATCAACGTATTCACACTGAGGTCTTGTAAATGCTCAGACAGCGGGGAATCAATGCAAAAGATCGTGGGAACTGTTTCATCATCAACATGTTCGCATGCTGAGAGAACTCTCAGATGATTTCATTGTGGGACTGGATTCGGGTGGTCATCGCAACTCTCAGTATACCAGCAAGTTGACACTGCAGAGAAAGCATTCACCTGCTCCACGTGAGAAAAAAGTTATCTCACTTTTCGAACTGCTGAGACAGCAGCGATCTCCGACTGGGGTACAGGCCTGAAATTTGCTCCGTGTAAGAACGGAAACCATTCACTGATTGACCTGCTGAGAAAGCAAAGAGTTCATATATCTCAGCAGGGTTTGAAATTTGTTATTCCTCACTTTGAGGACTGAAATCAAAGCTTTAATAACTTAAAAAAGTTAAATAAATGAGCTTTTCAGAAACGGAATGTGGCAGATCATTGAGAAGATGTGATGACCGAGTATTTGAAGTGTCAGCACAGCTTCGATAAGGGGACATAATATGAGTCAAATATGTTTGAATTCTTTGAGGTGATTATGAGCAAGTTAGACAAAGGAGAGCCGGTGGATATCATCTTTTTGGATTAACAGACGGAATTTGGAAAGGTGCAGCATGGAAAGCTGTTAAATGAGAGCCATCGTGTTATGAGTAACGTACTGGCAGGGATTGAGCTTTGGATGACTGGCAGAGGAGAGAGAGCTGGATAAATGTGTGTTTTCAAGGATGGTAGCCCGAAAAAAGTGGAGTTCAGCAGGCGTCAGTGTTGGTACCACAACTGTTCACGTTATGCATGAAAGATTGTTCAAAGGAATTAGACGGTGTTATTGTTACGTTTGCAGACCACACAATGACGGATGGAGGGACTGGTCGTTCTGAGGAAGCGGGAAGACTGAAAATAACTCGAATAGGCTGGAAAAAGAAGTGGCCTGAGGAAAGTGTGAGCTCATACAGTTTGGTCGGAAGAATGGAGACACAGACTATTTTTGAAGAAGGAAAGGCTTTAGAAATGTGAGTGCAAATGGTTTTGGGAGATCGAGTTGAGCATTCTATTCGGGCAAGCATGCTGGTACAGTTGGTGGTTAGGAAGGCAAACACAACGTTGGTCATTATTTCAAGAGATCCAGGAAACAACAGTTGAGATGTACTGCTGACACTATAAGAGTTTAACTACATTTGGAATATTTGAGTTATGTTGAGCAACGTGACAAACGAAAAATGTGTTGGCATAATCCATCGGAGGGTTACAATCGGCTGCTCAGTGGTTAACACTGCTATCTCACACCGTCAAGTACTTAGGTTCAATTCCAGCCTCTGATGACTCGCTGTGGGGTTATTTTCCCTGGTTCTGCTTGGGTTTCCTCCCACAGCCCAAAGGTGTGCGTGTTATGTGGATTAGCCATGCTAAAGAATCCATAGCGTCTATGAATGGCTAAGTTAGGTGGTTGAACCAAATAAAACACAGAGTTACAGGGTAGAGTGATGAATTTCTGCGATGCCCTTCCGAGGCTCACTGTGGACTTGCTGGAACGAATGGCCTGATCCGACATTTTAGGGTTTCTATGAGAATAAGATTGATCACAGTAATGATAGGCTTGTCATGTTAGAATAAACGAGAATCATTATATATATAAAAAACTGCGTTCGAATGAATCTAGT
>NW_025191909.1:0-1196 GCF_004010195.1 Chiloscyllium plagiosum
CAAATTCCACACAGAGAGTCGCCTGAGGCGGGAGTTAAACCCGGGTCTCTGGCGCTGTGAGGCAGCAGTGCTAGCCACCGTGCCGCCCACTTTTAAGAAACTGTGATGTGTTAGCGGGAAATGGGTCTGGGTAGGTTACTCTTTGGAGGGTCGGTATGGACTTGTTGGGCCGAAGGGCCTGTTTCCACACTGTAGGGAGTCAAATAAATAATAAAAAATAATAATCTCACAAATACACAGGCATAAATGGGACTGACACGGGTACTCACAGTGAATTTGAAGCATTAACTTTGTTTCTCTTTCCACAGATACTGTGAGATCTGAATTTCCAGCACTTTCTGTTTTATTTTAGATTTCCAGCTTCCACAGTATTTTGCATTTATTTAAATGTTTTGGTCATGTCAGTCAATGTACTGAAGCTTTCCTGGTTTTGTTCTTGATATTTTTCATAGATTTATTTACAACAAGGACAATATCAGGGTTTCTGCTCAATTAAAGTAAGGTTTCTCTCTGGAAGGATTTTCTCAGCCATAGGAACTAAGTATTCCTGATGAAGGGCTTAGGCGCCAAAACGTCAATTCTCCTGCTCCTCGGATGCAGCCTGACCTGCTGTGCTTTTCCAGCACCACACTCTTGAACTACGTGATTTGAAGTATTTATGTTGAGATTCTCCTTGCAAAAGACTTGAGAGAAATAGCTGAATGGTTTCCATGGCACAATGTTATCTCTGGTTTTGAAGGTGGTTACAATTGCTGCTTTCTGCAATTCAGATCTGTGCAGTTGAGTGAGTTGGAGTGGTGATGGGGTAGGGGGAGAAAAGTAGGCAAAAGTGAGGACTGCAAATGCTGTTTAGATTAGAGTGGTGCTGGAAAAACACAGCAGGTCAGGCAGCATCCAAGGAGCAGGAAAATTGATGTTTCAGGCAAAAGCCCTTCATCAGGAATAGAGGCAGGGAGCCTCCAGGGTGGAGAGATAAATGGGGAGGGGGTGGGTGGGACTGGGGAGAAGGTAGCAAAGAGTACAATAGGTGAATGGGGGTGGGGATGGAGGTGATAGGTCGGAGGGGAGGGTGGAGCAGTTAGGTGGGAAGGAAGATGGACAGGTGGCACAGGTCAAGAGGGCAGTGCCGAGTTGGAAGGTTGGATCTAGGATAAGGTGGGGGGAGGGGAAATGAGGAAACTGGTGAAATCCACATG
>NW_025191909.1:2412-3605 GCF_004010195.1 Chiloscyllium plagiosum
AGACCCGGGTTCAATTCCTGCCTCAGGTAACTGTCTGTGTGGAGTTTGCACATTCTCCCCGTGTCTGCGTGGGTTTCCTCCGGGTGCTCCAGTTTCCTCCCACAGTCCAAAAAAGGGGAAGGTCAGGTAAATTGGCCATGCTAGATTGCCCATAGTGTTAGGTGAAGGGGTAAATGTAGGGGAATAGGTCTGGGTGGGTTGCGTTTCGGCGGGTCGGTGTGGACTTGTTGGGCTGAAGGGCCTGTTTCCACACTGTAAGTAATCTAAAACCCTTTATATTCAACTACATTCCATTGGGCTGGAGAGTTTCCCTCCTAGGGTGAACATTGATGAGAAAGGTGGGAAAATGTGGTGAGATTGGAAATCTCAGATTCTTGATGGCAAGTAAAGTATTTCTGATATCTTTTTCCCCTCGCGCCTTAACAAGTCAGTTCAGAAGCTTTTCATTGAGCAGTAACAATCTTTTTTTCATGTGTTTGAAATTCTTTGAATCCCTATAGAGTGGAAGTAGGCCATTTGGCCAAACAAGTCCACACCAACCCTCCAAAGAGTAACTCACCCAGACCCATTCCCCTGCCCTATTACTCTACATTTGCCCAGCTATTGCACCTAACCTATGCATCCCTGAACACAATCTAGCATGGCTAATTCACCTAACCTACACATCTTTGGACTGTGGGAGGAAACTAGAGCGCCCAGAGGAAACCCACACAGACATGGGGAGAATGTGCAAACTCTACACAGACAGTCACCCGAGGCTGGAATCGAACTCGGGTCCCTGGTGCTGTGAAGCAACAGTGCTAACCACTAACCACTGCCTCTCATTAAAGTTCCAACTCGTGCCATTTATGTGTGCCGCTTCCAATTCTTCCCCCACCCCCTCCTTGGAGAAACTGATCTGTGGAAGTACCTAACAGGCAAATCACAGCGGGCACCTAGTGGCTGCAGATGAATGAATGCATGTCCCTATCTTCTTGCAATTGCTTCTTCTGAATAATGTGTATGCGTGGACTCCACTCTCTGCGACTCTTCTCACAGAAGTCAACAACGGCAAATCACTAGCAACACCATCTTCTTTCAGCACAACTCAAAGACCAGTTCAGTCCTTCAACATTTTAACTTGGAGGTCAGGGCTGCCTATGCCAGGCCATTTAGTGCACGGAGAAAATGAGGACTGCAGATGCTGGAGATCA
>NW_025191910.1:0-3605 GCF_004010195.1 Chiloscyllium plagiosum
GGTGAATTTTTAACTTGGAGTTGTTGAATGCTGATGGATTTCTACAAAACTTCAAAGGCTTAGGGGATACTGCAGGGTATTGTTGAAATGTATTTCCCAAAAGGAATGTAGTTTAACATCGGTTTTCTTCTCCAATTTGCTCACAAAATCAAGTAAACTCTGCTGCGAAATATCATGTAATCCCAGTTCACAGGCCCAGAATCAGAGAAACTGAGTGATACAGTCCCGAAGATCCAAATGGAAATTGTGATGGGGAAGAACACGCACCTGTGGCAACAGTGATGTAATCGATGAGGGCGAGGTCCATCTATGACGGTACAGAGGTGCGTGAAATGCCGAGGCTGGAAGCTCGAACGTCACCTGGAGCAGCTTCTATTGTTGTGGAGCAGAGGGCATTGTGACACGTGGCTGGGTGTTTGAGCCTCATGTGGAGCAATTTCTTTTGACATGGAGCAGCAGGGATTATTGTAATATCAGGGTGGGAGCTCCAACCTCACCTGCAGCAGTTTCTATTGACATTGAGAAGGGAACATTGGGACAACAGGCTGTGAGGTCCAATCGCACCGAGTGCAGCTCCTGTTCACATGGAGCACGGTGTATTTTGACATCTGGCTGAGGGAAAGGATGCGAAGCTATTTTAATCTGAAGTGAAATAGATTTTAGCAGTGCACATCTTTGAAGATTGAGGGAATATGTTTCCCAAGGTATATGTATCTGTTATAAAGAGAAATACTGCCAAGTTTCAACTCGTGGAAGTGTTCAATGCTTGTCACTGCACCCTACCAAAGGCATGGATCGGGTTTCATTCCAGCACCGAACGACTGTCTCTGTGAAGTTTGAGCATACTCGTCGAATATGCGTGGGTTTCCTCCGGGATCTATGATTTTCTCTCTCTATTCAAATATTGTCAGTTGTATTGGCCATGCAAAAATTGCTGATACTGTTAAGTGTATTAGTCAGAGGACTTTGAGTCTTCTGGGTTACTCTTTGAACTGTCGGTGGGCACTTGTTAGGCCAAATGCCTGTTTCCACTCTGTAGGAAATTTAATCTGGGCAGAGAGAAAGGGAGGCAATGTTTTCTCCCTGTGGCCTTTCTCATATGGCTCTGCACTGTGCTAAAGAAGTGATTTTTAGCTCGTTTCATATTAGTCAATTTCCTGCGAAAACTCACAGGTCGTTAAAGTACTCTAAAGCTCCGAAAATTAAGGGGAACATCCATTGTTGTGATTACACTCGCGTTTATCTTGAGTTAACGACGAAACGGAGGAAACTGGAGTTTAAATTTATCAGATCAGCAGTGATCCCATTGAATGTTTGATCTGACATAGAGTGAATGCCAGCAACATCAGGACAGATGTGTTTTCTTTGCGAAACTCGATGCTTCAAAAAGTTGAGGACATTGGCGTGAAGCATTGACGGTGAATATCTTTGCTAGTTGTTTAACTTGTGAACATGAATGCTCATGTTCATATCCGTGTTGACAACACTAATTTGCAGCATGCACGCCCAAAGTATGCTCGGGGCCAGTGGCACAATGGGTAACGCGCCTGACGACGAATCAACAGCAAGGCTTGTAGGCTTTTTCCAAGCCGTTTCCAGTGGCGCAATGGGTAATGCGCCTATCTACAGATTGGGCAATTGCAGGTTCGAATACTGCTGGTCTCAGCAGCAAGGGCTTTCGGCTCTCACAAACTTATGAAGTGTTGTTGTGAAGCTGAGATAAGAATTCAATTCTAGATAGGCAAAAGCAAAAATCCTTTCCATAAAATTCCCTGAGGATATCCGATTCAATTTCCCAGGGTCATCACAGAGGAGGAAGCTGGATTAGTCCCAAACGCTGCTCACGCACAACTTTCCAGTAACAACCATCTAATTGCTGTGGCTGCAGGGAATGGCAATGAAACGAAAAGAATACCCAATCTCAGGTTTTAAAATGCTCAGAAATTCACTGGGAAGCGGAATCTGAGGAGAATTATGGTTGACCTGACCAACGGAGCAGGATTATCCAGGCATCTGCCCCTTCTGTCAGAGGCCAGTACATTGACTCTGATGTTCTCGGGGTGGTAATTGATTCAAGGCTTTGCAAGGAATCCTGTCACAGATGCTGTGCGTTTGCTGTTGCCGTTGTCAGGAACAATAAAGTTCTCATTCACTGGCAGGGAATCGAAGACGGGACGCGGTGGTAAAAGTGTAAAATCGAACCAATAGACCACCAAGGATGCCTGCAGAACGGGGATGTACTGTTTTGTCATCAGCCATCAATCACCTCTCCGTGCCCTTGTCAGAAACAATGGCTTGCCGATCCTCATCCGATTTTCCAGCACTATTTTTGCCTTTACATCAAATGTTGACATGTGAATACTTTTGTAGGTTATGTGGGCTCCTGCCCCTGCGAACCCTGACAATGAGTTCCCGATTCAACCATCCGATCATTGATACATGTTTTCGTTATACCTACTGCATGTCAGGATCAAATTTCGGTCACGGTTTTGAGCGGCAATTGAGCTCAGACTGCGGCGCTGAAAGTGTTGAATCACAACCAATGCATCACCAGGGATGACAACGGACATCGTTGCATCGTTTCTTAATGACACAGTTTTTGGCTTTATTTCACTGGAGATAACTTTCTCCTCCAAAATGATTGAGTTCTCGAGGGTAATCAGCAAGTAAACAAGCGCATCATCCATTGTTTCAACCCTGGACTATCGCCTTATGTGCACTGACGTTCCCAAGTTTCATGTTAATGATGTTTTCTCCCTACCATTTTCAACTAAACGACACAAATAATGGGGTGAAGTTTGAGATGGGTCAATTTTGTTAACATTACCTTGAGGAATTGAACCTCATTTTGACCCACAGAGCGAAACATGAAAATCCATTCACCGAGAGTGACAGATGAAAGGTGAGAGACGAACCCCAAAAACAGGATTTCACCCACTTGGCTTATATCGTCCCATGTCAGACTTCAACACCAGACTCTGTTTACCGTAGTGAAGGAAGCAAATGGTCACTCCCTGTCCGTGCACATCCCACATTAATTCCATGTAACTCTGCAGTTTATGCGGCCTCGACTGGCTCTTCCTGCCTCACTAGAAAATTGCTTACGTCAGCATATTACTATCCTTCCAAGTGGTCTTCCTCAAATTCCTGAAAAGACAAAGAGGAATGGGATATTTCATGTGCATTTTTACTTTACAAGGCCAACGTTCTAACCACTGAGCTACAGAACCAATACATTACCATGTGAGAGAGAACCTGCAAACTAATAGATGCACTGATAGCCTGTGTAACATGTAGGAAGTCAGAGAGAGCCAAAGGGAGCATGTACGAAAAGATAGCAGGATGTAATGCTAAAACGCACAGTGTTGAGGGTGGTATAAACAGAGTTCTTCCATGGTAGTCGGTCATTAGGAATTAAGAATTCCAATGTCATGATCTGTTAAGTGTGACCAATTATAGTAATTAATAGGAAATGCTGACTGAACTTTAGAAGCAGAATTATGCGTGAAACAGTCAGAATCATTTCCCTACATGTAACAGATCCATATCCGTAATGTCAGCTGCTATAGCCAGACATGCATTCGGCTCAAAACAAGAACAGAGGA
>NW_025191911.1:0-3605 GCF_004010195.1 Chiloscyllium plagiosum
ACATCAGGGAATAGTGAACATCGCCCACCCCCACCACTCCATCCTTCCCCTCTGTACTTTGCACTTTGTGAAATCCGTGTTGTCAATAATCAGTTAAAAGAAAGTTTTTTAAAAAACTTTCTTAATTCATGTTGCTGATCTTGGCTGAATAAAGGTATGTTGCTGTCAGCATTTCTGGGGAACATGTCTGCATTTTTTTCATGTCAGTTTACAATGATATTAAGTCAAGAATAGTCAAAATTTCCTGAGGAACAACGTTTAGAAATGGGCATATTAGCTACTCAGGGCTGCACCAACTGTTTGAATATTGATACAGTTCTGCCCCTACTTTTTCCCCATAAGCCAGGATTTACAGTATTGGAGATCATATCTATGTTGATAATGGATTAGACCCTACACAGTGTTCCCGAATGTTTACAGTGCTATCACCTGCACGGTTATGGACAACATGCTATAAAGTGGGTGTTGGCTGGAAGGCTTTCTCTTCACGCGATACAGGTGCGATGGGCGAAGTGATCTCTCTCTGTCGTGAAAACTCCCTACTACTCGAAATTCATCTTTCCTACTTTGTCTCTAGGATGTTGCCTGGAATGGAGAATAGGTCATACGAGGATAGGTTGAGAGTGCTAGGCCATTTCTCATTGGAAAGGCGAAGGAAGAGGGGTGACTTGATAGAGGTTTATAAGATGATCAGGGGAATAAATAGAGTAGACAGTCAGAGAGTTTTTCCCCGAGTACAACAGAGTGTTACAAGGAGACATAAATTTAAGGTGAAGGGTGGAAGGTATAGGGGGGATGTCAGGGGTATGTTCTTTACCCAGAGAGTGGTGGGGGCATGGAATGTGCTGCCTGTGGGAGTGGCAGAGTCAGAATCATTGGTGACCTTTAAGTGGCAATTGGATAGGTACATGGATAGGTGCTTAAGCTAGGACAAATGTTCGGCACAACATCGTGGGCCAAAGGGCCTGTTCTGTGCTATATTGTTCTATGTTCTATGTCTCGTTCAGAGGCTCCACGTCACATGATTCATACCGGAAATAATCCAAACATTCGTTTCAATGAGATCAATACACCCCAAATGATAGTCTGGCTAGTGATGTGGAAATTAATGGTCTAATTAATGGTGCCAGATGATGCCTGGGACAACATCACTTTATTCAACTAAAGTCAGCAATATACATTAACAATGTGAAAGACACAGACTGTACTTTTACCCAGATCAGCCAGTTTCATCTGCAGTCAGATACAAAATTCAGATCATTGCACAGAAGATAGACGAGCCCTCACAACATTGGAAATAATTTTGTTTGATAAAACAGTCCATCATAGACTTGCTGAGAGCAACTTGTGAATATTGCTTGATTTCTTTTTGTGTGGGGTAACACATTAATTGTTACTGTATTCCGACTGATGTGAACCATTTGCACTTCAAGTTATTTGAAAACTTCCTTCACAACAGATATGTGAGTAAATTTTAGAAATCATTGATCAAAGGGACAATTTTTTTTGGATTCCAGGAAGATCCATAGTGATATTTTGTAAATGTTTGGAGCTGGGATTGCTTTAAATTTTGAACTAAGACATTGCCATACAGTGCACAACTTCACAATTTGCTGTAACATGAAACTCGCAACCACTGTGAACCTGGAAGGCGATGGTTCAGAATTTAACAAGGACCTCGCAAGGTTCGTGGAATGGACCAACAAATGATTCATGAAATTTAACAAAGGCATTTCTGAAATGATTAATTTAGCTAGGAAGAATATCAAGACACAAATTCACATCTCTGTTTGCATTTCAATATACTATAAATTACTTTTCTATTATATCCTAAAATACTTGTGTCTTTGTTCATATTTAATACAGCCTATCTTGTTCCGGAGCTAACACAGTTTCTTTATTTATTTCACTCAAGTCTGTATGCTGTATTTTTGCCTCAGTATTGACCAAACTCGGTTTGGTGCCAGCTTATATCAAATGAGCTGCTTTTGCAGGAAGTGAATCTCTCCACCTGTTTTGTCAAAATAATCTGTTCATGCTTAGATCAAAATAAATCCTGTTAATATCATCCCAAATTCAGGCTCGGTTATTTTGCATTTATTCATTGGAAATGAACAGAATATGACCGGCCTGTTCTTAGTGGAGTGGGAGAGGGAGTTAAAGTGGTCAGCCACGGGGCCGTGAGGTTGGTTGGCACGGGTGTCCCAGAGATGTTCTCTGAAATGATCCGCAAGTTAATGTCCTGTCTCCCTGATGTAGAGGAGACCACAGCAGGTGGAACAGACACAGCGGATGACATTTGTGGAAGTATAGATAAATTGCTCCGGGATGTGGTAGGATCATTTGGGGCCTTGTCAGAGGTGAGGGGGGAGGTGTAGGCTGGTGGAGGGGCATGGACCTGACGAGGGAGTCGCGGAGGGAATGGTGTCTCCGGAATGCAGATAGGGGTAGGGAGGGAAATATACCCCGAGTAAGGGGTCTCTTTACAGGTGGTGGAAGCAGCGGAGGATGAAATGATTTATGCGAGGTTGGTGCGGTGGAAGAGGTCCAGGAGGGCTCCCTGTTGCGATTGGAGGGTTGGGGTTCAAGGGCATCGTCAACCACATGGGAGGGGAAATTGCAGTCTTTGAAAAAGGAGGTTATCCGGGATGTTTTATGGTGGAACTGGTCCTCCTGGGAGCAGGTGCGGTGGAGGCAGAGGTATTGACAATAAGGGATGGCATTTTTACAGGAGGTTGGGTGGGAGGAGTGTAGCCCAGGTAGCTGTGGGAGTCAGTGGGCTTGCAGTAAATGTTTAGTCGGTCACTGGAGATAAGAGGTGGAGAGGTCTAGGAAAGGGAGGGAGGTGTCCAAGATGGTCCCTGTGAAGTTTAGGTCAGCTTTAGTAAAGTTGATGAACTGTTCAATCTCCTTGTGCTAGCATGAGGTGGCGTTGATACAGTCACCAATGTAGCGGTGGTAAAGATGGGCAATGATACCGGTGTAGCTGTGGAAGATTGACTGTTCCACATATCTGACGAAGAGGCAGGCATAGCTGGGGTCCATACAGGTGTCCATGGCTACCCCTTTGGTTTGATTGAAAGGAAATATAGTTGAGGTTGAGCATGTACTGCTTGGTTTGGCGTGACAGGAAGAAACGGTGGGCTTCGAGGCCTACATCATGGCGCTTGGATGTGTACAGGGCCTGGACATTCTGTTCTCTCTGGGGCTTATCAATAGCTTACAGTTATTATGGAACTGCATGGGCAATGGCTGGGAACTCGGAGAAACCAATGTTTAAGTCTTCTGCTTGAAGCAAATTTTGACCAGAACATTTAAACACCACAAAGTTCACTGTAGGAAATGCCAGGGCTGCAACTTTTAATAATATTTGAAACTTTGTTAAAAATAGGGATTTTTAGTCATAGTTTCTGAAATAATCAAGAAAAGAATTAACTGTTAGAACAAGCTCTTTCAAAGAGAGAGGATTTGCAAAGATTGAAACCATACAGTGCTGTGCTTTATTTGAATTCAATGTCGGTCAGAGTTCGATACAGCCAAGGTGATCTCTCCATATATTGATTCTGTTAATCTGACACATGTTAGAAACGAAAATCGCTTCTCAA
>NW_025191912.1:0-3606 GCF_004010195.1 Chiloscyllium plagiosum
TTCCTTCATGATGAAGAGCTTATGCCTGAAACGACGATTCTCCTGGTCCTCGGATGTTGCCTGACCTGATGTGCTTTATCAGCACTGAACACTCGACTCTGATCTTCAGCATCTGCAGTCCTCACTTTTCCCAGTAATAAATACTACTTGTTTTTATATAGTTTGTATTTATAAAATGAGATAGTTGATGCATTAGTTTTGAGCTTTATAAAAATCCCAACGATTGAAAAATAGCAAAAATTTAATTATCCAAATTGGGAAGATAGAAAGTAGGAAGTTACAGTCCAGTTAACGTGACATTGTCATAGAGAAAATATCACAAGTCACTTTTAAAGACGTTATAGCAGGATATTTGGATAAGTTCAAGTGAATTAGGCAGAGTCAACATGTCTTTGTAGATGGGAAGTCATTTTTGATCAATTCTTTAGACTTAAGATCGTAAGGTGTAGGAACAAAAGTGGGCATTCAATGTGATCACAGCTGATCTGTGAATCTTCAACGCCACTTTCCTGCCTTTTCCCTTATTGATCAAAAATCTGTCTACCTCAGTCTTACTTAACCCAGCCTCGACAACTCTCTACAATAGAGAATTCCACAGATTAAATACTCCAAGAGAAGAAATTCCTCATCTATCTTAAATGTATGATGCGTATTCTGAGATTATGCCCTTTGGTCTTCGACTCTCCCACAAGAGGAATCAACCTTACCGCATGTACCTTGTCAAACCCCCTAAGAATCCGATATGTATTATTACAAGTGTCTCTTATTTTTCTATATTCCAATTAGTACAGGACTTCTCTTCATAAGACAATCCCTCCATATCTGGTATCAGCCAATGAAGATTCTCTGGACTACCTCCAATGCCTGTACATCTTTCCTGAAATGGGGGCCCCCGAAGCCATTCACAGTATTCCAGCTGCAGTCTGAGTAATGCCGGATACACTTTTAATAAACCTTTCTACGTTCATGACCCATTCCCTTTGAAATCAAGGCTAACAATCCTTTGCCTTCCCTTGTACCTGCTGAACTTGGATACTATTTATTTGAGATTCATGGATTAGAAGTCCCAATTCTCTCTTTTTCATAGTTTTCTGCAGCCTTCCTCTATTTAATTAAAATTCAGATCTTCTATTCTTCCTGCATAACTTCAAAATTTCACACATTATATTCGAGCAGCCAGATTTTTGCCCACTTGCTTAATCTGCTACATTCATCTGCAGACTCTGTCAGCTCACCGTTTGTTCTCCCTATTTTTGTGTCATCCCCAAAACTGGCAACAATACTTCTTTGAGACAATAACACATGCTGTGGGTGAAGGGGAAACTGATAGATGTTCTATACTTAGGTTGAGATGGCATTTGATAAAGTGCCACAAAGATCATTGCAGAAAAGAAAAGCTCATGGTGTAGGGGGAATAACAGATTAGAGGACAGAAGATGGCTGGCTTACAGGAAGCAGACAGTAGGTGTGAGTGAGTTGTTTTTGGTTGGCAATACGTAACAAGTAGTGCATCAATGCAACTGATGCTGGGACTTCAACTGTTTACGCTTTGTATAAATTACTCGGATAAAACGGCAGAAAGCGAGAACGACAAATTTGTTAATGAAACAAATAGGAAAGTACAGTAAACGGAGGACATAAGAAGGCTACCAAATGATTATAAATAGGTTAAGGGTCTGCACAAATGATGTGGCCAATGGAAAAGTCAAATTATGAAATTTTATATTTTAGTAATGCAGAAAAAAAAATTAACAGTAAGAGATTGCACAGCTGAGATATAGAGGAATGTATGTCCTTGTCCACAACACTAGGTTCAGTTAATATGCAGGTACAGCAAGTATTTATTGCAAGGAGAAGTGATCACAAAAGTAGAGAGGCTATACTTCGATTATACAGTGTACTGGTGAGACCACATCTGGAGTGCTGTTTACTCCAATAAGTCTTATTGAAGAAAACGTGCAAATACTTCAAAAGCAGTTCAGAGAAGGTTTAGCAGACAATTACATGGAACAAGTAGCAACTTGACTGAAACATAAGATCTTGAGGGTACCTCACAGATTGAATGTTGAGAGGATCTTTTCTGAATGAACCCTGTGCAAGAGGCTACAGTTCAAAAATCAAAGGTCACCCATTTAAAATAGAGGTGAGGTGAAATGTCTCATACGGTCATGAGTCTTTATAAATCTCATCCTGAACCCGTGTTGGAAGTAGAGTCCTTGAATATTTTTAAGGGGTAGGTAGATTTTTGTTAAACAAGGCGGTGAAAGGTTATCAGGGTTAGACATGAATGCAGATCGGAGCTTACAGTTAGGATGAGCCATGAGCTTATGAATGGCGAAGCAGGCTCAAGACACTGAATGGCCTACTTTTGCTCTATTCTTGTATGTTTGACATAATTAAGGAACACCCCAAGAAGCTTTATTGGAATGTTATGAAGTACTCTTCAACACCAAGGTATACAAGGAATGATCAAAGTACGTGATCAAAAGCTTGAACAATAAAGCATATTTAATAGCTGGCAGTGTACAAAGTACAAGATGCAAATACGAGATTTACAGCATAGGTGGGGATGAGAGAGAATGATTCTCTTGTGGTGCAGTCACAGTTTCCCTATCTGAGCCAGGAAACTCAGCTTCAAGTCCCACCTGCTCCAGAGGTGTGTCATAACATCGCTGGAGAATATTTGAAAGCATGAGGTGAAGCTCTGAACTTATGAAGGAATTGTGATTAACAGAGATTAATAGTCAGTGACTTATAGAGGTATTGAACAGTTTGCAAGACAAGACATCCATTTGATGGGAACTGGTATTTGAAGGTGCATTGTGAACTTCTTGCAATGCCACATCCGAGTTATTAATATTAGACTCATAATATTATTGCCCACTAATCTATCTGGGCTCAATGCTTGAGTGTTTCCCTATAGGGGCTCCAGGTCCTCTGCAGACAGAAATCTCTTAGTCAGAATCCTACAGCATGGAGCCAGGCCCTTTGGCCCATGCTGACCAATATGTCTGTCCACACTAACCCTATTTCCCTGCATTTGCCCCATATCCTTCTAATCATTTCCTATCCATGTATTTGTCAAATGCCTTTTAAATGTTGTTAATGTACCCACCTCAACCACTTCTGCTATGCGTACCACCCTCTGTATTAAAAAAGTTGCCCCTCAGGTTCCCTTTTATTCTTTGCCTTCCAACCTTAAATTAATACCCTCTCTTCCTCGATTCCCCAACCTTGGGAAAAAGACTGAGTGCATTCACCCTATCCATGCCGCTCAAGGTCTAATAAGCTTCTCTAAGATCCCCCCTCAGTCTCCTCTGGTCTAAAGAAAAATGTCCTAGCTTGTCCAACCTCTCCCTATAACTCAGATCATCGAGTCTTGGCAACATCTTTGTAAATTTCTTCTGCACTCTTTCCAGTTTAATAACATTCGTCCTTTATCAAGGTGACCAAAACTGAACAAAATACTCCAAGTGTGGCCTCACCAATGCCCTGTACAACTCCAACATAACTTCCCAACTTCTATACCCAGTGTGTCAAAAGCCTTCTTCACTGTCCTGTCTCCCTGTGATTTCACTTTCAGAGAACTGTGAACCTGAACTCCAA
>NW_025191913.1:0-3606 GCF_004010195.1 Chiloscyllium plagiosum
GTGGACGTCGAAAGTGTTGTCAAGTGCGAAAACGTGACCACTGATCGTCATTGTATGTTTTGTCAGGGTCCTTAAATTCCTGGCGCACCACAGGTATGTCCCAAACTAGCAAAAGAGCTGAATTCGTGAGCTTTGAAGAGTATAACGATAAACATTGTCTGAAGGACAACTAAGTGCTGATGTGATGATGTCTTCCTCCAATTTTGCAGGAGCTTGCTTTGACCGCCGTTGCAGATGTCCATGGTTCGTTTCAGTCAGATAATATATTTTATTGCTATGGAGGAAAATGTGAGAAAATTCTCCAAACCCGTAGTGGGGACATAATTGATCAGCTACACAAACATTTACTTGAGTTTCGAGGAATGAGAGATGATCACACTGAAACGGGCGGAATGTAGTTGTTAAGAAGGCATATGTTGTGTTGGCTTTTATTCGCAAGGGGTTGAGTTCAATAGTGGTGAAGGAATGCTGTAGCTCCATCGATCCCAGCGAGTTTTGAGAAGATTTGTACGTCAGCCGTCACCATACCAGGTAACATCTTCAGTGAACCTTCCAGCTCAGCGAGCAAACCAACGTCCAGATCCAGAGAATCCTGGTTAGACAACACTTGCAGTATTGTCTTCAGTTCTGATGTACTCATTATAAGAAGGAGGTGGAAACTTTGGATAAGGTCAGAGGAGTTTTACCAGGATGATGCCTGTACTGGGGGCTATATGTTATGCAGATAGATTGGCAGAGCTCGGGGCTTTTCTCATTTGAGCGAAAAAGGGTGAGGCGTAACATGATAAAAGTGGAGAAGATTTTGAGAAGCACAGTGAGAGTGAATGGCCAGACACTTTCTTTCCTATTGCCAAAGTGGCTTTCAAGACGGGTTGACATTTCAATATGATAGGAGGAATTTTTAGGGGAGACATCAGAGGTAGGTTCTTTCGAGAGAGAGAGAGAGGTGGTTTGTGGACTGTGCTAACCGTGGTGTTAGTAGAGTCAGACACATTAGAAACTTATGCTACACTTGGATAATAGCTAAATGAAGAGTGTGTCGGTTAATTTGACGGATGAGTAGGATAAAATCTCGGCGCAACAGCGAGGGCCAATGGACCTATCCTGTGCTGTCCTGTTCAATGTTCGATATTCTATGTAAAATTTCAGATGACAAATATGCTAGATATGCGTCGGAGATTTTGAGTCTCTTTGCCACCGAGGTTTGCCGGCCGATTCTTGTACATTTAAGGCGGAGAGATAAATTATAGGTTGAACGTGAATCAGATATTTGAAAGGTGGCGTGGTGAATGTCGAATCAGCTATGATCCTGCTGAATTAGCGAGTGCGTAAGCTCGAAATGAAGGGCAACTTATGCAATTTATATTTTTATAGTCTTAGGAACAAATTCCCATACTTTGATCTTGCACGCAAATCTCTTCTGTGACAATTTACTTGGAAGACAATCTTCCTAAAGTCCGGATGCAACGTATCCATTTCTTCTGTCGCACCTATTCTACCATTTACATTGTGGAAAGATTTGCAAGGCATTATATCCTCTTTCTGTAGGGAAACCGCCTTTATGTAATCGTAAAGAATCGAAGGTCTATGCAGGAGAGTTCTACATATTCCCCGTTAAACATTCTGACATATCGAGAATAACTAACTTGTAAACATTAATCCCTTTGATGTTTTCTGAATATCCTTTTAGCACATCGATTTAAAAATAACTTCCGGCTTTCTTTTATTTCCAGCAAACTGAAGTTCCCGATTTTTAACGACATTACTTATTTACTGACTATTTACACCGAGAATACTGGAGCATCGGGACACAGAACGTATACAGCAACTAAGTAAATAATGAGTGTATCGAACCAACATAGTTGAAGAAGGATACTTTGAAGGGAGAGCAATGTAGATTTGAAAGAATGATACCTCAAATTGATCGTTTACATTATAAAGAGAGATTATTGAAATTAGGCTTGTTTTGACAAGATATTCAAAGGCTATGGGTTCTCTGATCGACATCTTCAGGGTATTGAAAGGGAAAGACAGTGTAACTAAGGGCAAATTGTTAGTACTTGTGTAGGTTCGATAACTGCAGGGTATTTTTGTCCAGGCCTGCTGAGGTTCTCTCCTGCAAGTTCTGCTTACGTTTATTTCATCTTGCATTGTTTCCGATCGCCAGCATCCAGAGTTCTGTGATTAATTCTATAGTTGGTGGGATTTTGTTGTTCCTTTTTAAGGCAAAGTTTATTTTGGTATCACTTTCTCTCATTGCCAAGGTCCATCTTGACGGACTTCGTGAATGCTGCAGTCCATGAGATATATGAACTGTATTAGCACCCGTTGAGTTGTTCAGCAAACCCGTCAATTATGTTATGCCTGGAAGGTGTGTCATTTGGGGATGAACCGATACTCAATGGTGCTGTAATTATTAGATTAGATTACATTACAATGTGAAACAGGCCCTTCGGCCCAACAAGTCCACACCGACCCGCCGAAGCGCAACTCACCCATACCCCTACATTCACCCCTTACCAAACACTTCGGGGAATTTAGCATGGCCAATTCACCTAACCTGCACATCTTAGGACTGTGGGAGGAAACCGGAGCACCCGGAGGAAACCCACGCAGACACGGGGAGAACGTGCAAACTCCACACAGTCAGTCGCCTGAGGCGGGAATTGAACCCGGGTCTCTGGCGCAGTGAGGCAACAGTGCTAACCACTGTGCCACCGTGCCGCCCACAAATGCATTTTAAGACCTCGTGTTTCCATCTTGCCAGTTTAGAATTTGGTTCTAAGGTTTCTCGATGAATTTGTTTTATTTTTGCTGCCAGAAGTTTAGGTGGTGCACTCTGCCACCATCCATCAATTGTGGGGAAAAAAGGCGGATTGTTGAATTTGATCGACGAGGTGCCAATTATCCACATTTCCATGTCTTCCTGATAGAATTTGGGCTGTTGAATTCCAATTACCGAGATAGTTGGGGGTTATCAAATCATTTTGGTAAGTTAAGATTTCATGATTTTGAAAATAATTTGTGGAATCAGAAGACGTAACGTTGGAATGGAGAAGGGATTCTGAGGCATTCTTACTCATTACGTGCTAAACACCAGCATTTGACTTGTCCTGAAATATTGTTGATACATGCTTCGCTCGAGAGCCATAATTACAGTAAAACTGAGGAACATTTCCAGGTCGCAATCATTAATACCAAGTACCTTCAATGATTCCTTAATATCACAAGAAGTGACTCAACTTCTCTGAAGCCGCGTATCTGTGGTACTACTCTCAGAATCACATTTAAATAAGGCATTGAGCGGACACTTCTTCCTGAAGATGTTTTCAAATCAGTCAAAATCGTCTTTTGTAACGTTGTTCCTTTCAGGACTGTCTACATAAAAAAGAGCAACTGGAGAGCTTCTGTATCTGGAGATTAGTTCCAATGTTTTTCACAACGAAAGGTTCGACGCAGGATTAAAGATTTTCAAAGTGACAATTTAGTTGTGCGACTACTTTACACTCTTTGTGATCTGCTGCTGAATTCTCGATTTCCAGGAGGCATGTGTTGATCATTATGGGATTATATATTTTGTTGAAATATGCAATATACTTTCCGGTC
>NW_025191914.1:0-1528 GCF_004010195.1 Chiloscyllium plagiosum
AAATTATCTGGAACATTGTACAAACGATATCATTCAGAGAATTCAAGAAACAGCTCTCATAAGAACATTTGGTAATCAAGTGGGGGTGTTGCGTAGGTGTGTGTGTGTGAGAGAGAGGGAAGGTGTTGCATGTAGTAGTAAGAGCGATAGAGCCTTATTCTGGGGAAGGCATTGTAACAGATATACAGTGAGTGCGAGGGAGCAGAGAGAATACAATGAGCCTTATCCTGACAGAGCGGGGAAGGTTATTGATGCTTTTCCTGTATTGCTGGACATTTCTTCAGACCACAGATACTGCACTAAGCTGGTTGGTGAGCTCAGACCATGCTAGGTAGGTCTGGTGGTGCGGCCCCGTCTGGGAAGAGAATCGTTCCCCTCTGTACTAGTCCATTCACCAGAACCTCCGTGCCCCTGACGACAAGCTGTTGTGTAATTTCCCCTTATCTGCCATGCTCGGGTAAACTATGCAGGGCAGCTCCAAACTGAGAAAGCTCAACCGTGTGCCGATCGGCCTTTTAAAGATGGCACCAATGCCAGGGTTTACTGAATACCCATGTGCATCCGGATAAGGTGAGTACCTCCAGCCATGATGAGTTGGATAACGGGCTGGCATTGAATTAGAGGGACACCATGGGGTGGGGTTAGTAGTTAATGAGGTCAGTCCGATAAGATAGCACCAGGAAGCTAACATGACCTCGTGCAGACCTTTCATCTGACGCACTCAATGAAAATGACACTGAGACAAATTATTGTTAGATTCAGGCCAGTGAGACGAAAAGCCTGCTGACCTTACTCCCAGTTACAAAGCTGCATGACAAATGCTCATCCAATACCCTAAATCATCATAACTTACACCAATATCCTGTTCACCCATCAATCCTGGCCGAAATTGCAAGATGCTATCGAAATGTTTTCATTTCACAATGTTTAAAATCTACCATCAGATCCTGCTCTGAAATTCTCTCTCAATCTCCCCCTCCCTTTAACCAAACTCCTCCCATTTATTGGTATTAATTCTGATTCCCCCACCATTTCTCTCTGGCAGTGAGTTTCACACCGACAGCACCCCGTGTCATGCCACAATGGAGATATGGAGCTGTAAATGGATGGGGGCTGCACATCCTGACATTTCCAGCATGGCCCCACACGAGGCAATGATCTAACACAGCGTTACTCAGCAATGCAGTGATTGGCTTACACAGTTGTGTATGCTGGGAAGGTAATTGCTCCAGATGAACAGATAAATTCACTGCTGCTCACTGCACAGCTCCCCATGCTACACAGATACCCAGTCCATGATTATATAACAATGCCTTTATGTTTTCTATACAGCGCCCTGTGCAGAACAGATTATCTAGTCCAGGGAGTAGCGCGAGAAGATTGGAGGCTAGCAAATGTGGTTCCCTTGTTCAAGAAGGGGAGTAGGGATAACCCTAGTAACTATAGGCCGGTGAGTCTCACTTCTGTTGTGGGCAAAATCTTAGAGAGAATTGTAAGGGATAGGATTTATGAACATCTGGATAGAAAT
>NW_025191914.1:2426-3607 GCF_004010195.1 Chiloscyllium plagiosum
GGTAGGTATAGGGCAGATGTTAGGGGTAGGTTCTTTACTCAGCGTGTCGTGAGTTCATGGAATGCCCTGCAGTAGCAGTGGTGGACTCTCCCTCATTATGGGCATTTAAGCGGGCATTGGATAGGCATATGGAGGATAGTGGGCTAGTGTAGGTTAGGTGGGCTTGGATCGGCGCAACATCGAGTGCCGAAGGGCCTGTACTGCGCTGTATTCTTCTATGTTCTATGTTCTATGTTTATAGATCAGTGCATTGTTGGACAGATAAGCAGTTTACTGGTGAGCTCTAAACAGGGTTCGATCCTGGACGGATTTCTGAGCAGTACACTAGCCTGGTCTACGCAGTGCTTCATGCTGAGCAGGTACCTCGTCTGGGCTTATAAGTGTCTGGGCTGGATCTGAGAGGTGGACTGAGTATCCGATATAATTCATGGCATAATGATCACTCCTCCAGCTCAGCCCATTCCGCTTGTAAATGTGAGTTGCTGTGTTTCAGATGGAATTTACTTGGTCAAAATATTTGACATTATGCAAAACAGAATTTATTCAAACACTGAGAACAAAAGACAACAAAAGGAAGAGGAACTTGCAATAACTTAATTCTCTTGGTAAACGGAGCAGAATAATAGATTATTTAACTACTACACAGTAGCTGCTCAAATATGGTAGCATCCAACGAGCACACACGTGTCAAAAAACAAATTCAGGAAACAGATTGTCTCACATGTTGTTCTCCAATCCACGAGGATAGAACATCAAAAGACAATTCTGAGAGAAATCACAGAGAGAGAGTGCTGCACCCGGGGAGATTTCCTGCCTTCCCACCCTGCTGATACACCAGCAATAACTGGCGAAAAGATAAAACTAAGAATCCTGGTTCTGTGAGAGTTTGATCTTCTCTCCACAGGACCAGGTTGCGGCTGTAAGGCACACAAGGAATGGACTGTATCTACACCGTCTATGGCACTGTAATTGTCTCTCAAAAATGCCTAAACCCACCTAAGCTGGACAGATAATGTCAAAGTTAAACATAAATAAATAAAAGATGCAGCAGGCCTGGTGATCAGACACAGATGGCTTCGGGAGCCCAGCATTTCTTATACTGCCAAAATACAGTAGCATCATCGAGCTTGTGAAGAGAAAGCATTAGATCTCTGCTTCACTTCTTTGTTTACAACTGGAAA
>NW_025191915.1:0-3607 GCF_004010195.1 Chiloscyllium plagiosum
GCACAGGATTATTCCCACACAGTATTGACCAGCAGACAGCCACAGGATTAACGAACACACTTTCTTGACCATTTACAGGTCACAGGATTGTTCCCACACAGTATTGACGATTCTCAGGCCACAGGATTATTCACACACAGTATTGACCAGCATACGGACACAGGATTAACGAACACACTGTCTTGACCATTCACAGGGTACATGATTATTCCCACACAGTATTGACTATCCTCAAGCCATGGGATTGTTCACACACAGTATTGACCATCGTCAGGCCATAGGATTATTCACACACAGTGAAGACCATCCTCTGGCCACAGGATTATTCCCACACAGTATTGTCCAACCTTAGGCCACAGGATTATTCACACACTGTATTGACCATCCTCAGGCAACAATATTTTTCACACGCTGTATTTACCATCCTCAGGCCAGAGGATTATTCACACACAGTATTGAACATCTTCAGGCCACTGGATTATTCCCGCACACTATTGACCTTTCTCAGGCCACAGGATTATTCACAGACAGTATTGACCAGCATCAGGCCAGAGGATTATTCAACACAGTATTGATCATCCTCTGGCCACAGAACTATTTACACACAGTGTTGGCAGTACACAGGTCACAGGATTACTCACACACACTATTCACAATCCTCAGTCCACTGGAATATTCTCACACAGTATTGACTATTCTTAGGCCAAAGGGTTATTCCAACACAGTATTGGCCATTCTCAATCCACATGATTATTCGCACACAGTTTTGACTACCCTCAGGCCACTGGATTATTAACACATAGTATTGACCATCCACGGCTCACAGGATTATTATCATACAGCATTGACAATCCACAGTCCACATTATTATTCTCACACAGTATTGCCCATCCTTATGCAAAGACTTATTCACACAGTATTTACGATTCACAGGCCACAGGATTAGTGACACACAGTATTGACTGATCTCTGTCCACAGGATTATTCGCACACTGTATTGACCATTCACAGGCCACTGTCTTATTCACACACAGTATTGGTCATCCTCAGGCCAAAGGCTTATTTACAAACAATATTGACCATGCACAAGCCACAGGATTACTCACATAAAGTATTGAAAATTCACAGGCCAAAGGGTTATTCCCACACAGTATTGATCATCCTCAGGCTCCAGGATTATTATCACACTGCATTTACCATCCACAGGCCACAGGATTATTCACACACAGTATTACCCATCCTTAGGCAAAGAGTTAGTCACACACAGTATTGACCATCCTCAGGCCGCAGGATTATTCACACTGTCCATTGACCATTTACAGTCCAAAGGATTATTCACACACAGTATTGACCATCCTTAGGCCAATGATTATTCACACACAGTATTTACAATTCACAGGCCATAGGGTTATTTACACACAGTATTGAATGCCCTCAGGCCACAGGATTATTTACACTCTGTGTTGAATATTCACAGTGCACAGGATTATTCACACATAGTACTGAATAACCTCAGGCAACAGGATTAATTACACAAAGTTTTGACCATCCTCTGGCCAATGGTTCTTCGCACAGTATTGACCATCCTCAGGCCAAGGGTGATTCACACACAGTATTGACCATTCACAGGCCAAAGGATCATTCACAAACTGAGTTGACCAATCTCAAGTCACAAGGGTATTCACACACAATATTCAACATTCTGAGTCCACATGATTATGCACACACTTTATTGACCAGCATGTGGCCACAGGATTATTCACACACTGTATTGATCATCCTCAGGCCACAGGATTATTCACACATTGTATTGACACATGTCAAGACACAAGATTATTCTCACACAGTATGGACCACCCTCAGGCCAAAGGATTATTCACACACAGAATTGATCATCCTCAGGCCACAGGATTATTCTCACACAGATTGACTATCCTCAGGCCACGGGATTATTTACACACAGAATTGACCAACCGCAGACCACAGGATTATTCTCACACAGTATTGACCATCCTCTGGCCACAGGATTATTCACATACCATATTGTCCATCCACATGCCAAGGGTTATTCACACACAGTACTGGCCACACAAAGTGAGAGCGTTAGAGGTGCTCGGAGGAGCAAACAGAGATGTGGAGTGTTGTTGCGACTGGAAAAGGGTCTGAAAAGGATTTTACAGTGACAGGGTGGACTGTAGTTATTGCGAAAAACTACAGAAATAGTGATTATTGTACTGATTGCAGGATGAGATTATTGAGATTCGGCATGTTATCAAGACTGGAGCAATTTGCAAATAGGAAGAATCATCAGTATTGGAGTAGGGATCAAATTAATAGTGGGCGGGGTTAAGGTTACAGAAGTAACCTTAGGGGCGGCACGATGGCACAGTGGTTAGCACTGCTGCCTCACAGCGCCAGAGACCTGGGTTCAATTCCCGCCTCAGGCGACTGACTGTGTGGAGTTTGCACGTTCACCCCGGGTCTGCGTGGGTTTCCTCCGGGTGCTCCGGTTTCCTCCCACAGTCCAAAGATATGCAGGGTCAGGTGAATTGGCCATACTAAATTTCCCGTAGTGTTAGGTAAGGTGTAAATGTAGGGGTATGGGTGGGTTTCGCTTCGGCGGGTCGGTGTGGACTTGTTGGGCCGAAGGGCCTGTTTCCACACTGTAATCTAATCTAATATCTAATCTAATCTAAAAGTAATCTAATCTAAAAAGTAAGAGCTTTTCTGGGAATTACAAGCATTCAAGGCCCTGGCACAGATGAGTTGGACCGAAAGGTATGTTTCCTTGCTGAATGACTCCATCCCATGACAAAAGTCAGCGTGATAGGGGGAAATATAGAACAGAAAGATCCCAGGATTCAAAACCATCTCCTTGGGGGAGGCCTGCTTTCCCCTCTGTTGTACTGATCCTCACTAAGACAGCACACGCCTGGATTGATAACTGTTAACTTCCTATATTGACATAGGAAGGCTCAATACAGCAGAGATAAAAGTAAATAAGAGAGTGGGGATTGAGCCTGGGACCATCACACTCTGTGTTCATCCTTCAACTCTGTATCTATGTCATGTCCTCCATACCAAAGATCGATCGCTGAAATGCTCTCTGTTCTGTTCACTGTGAGTGGTGCTATCTCGCTGCAGGATTTCTTGAAGGCTCCAGGTCTCTCTTCCCTCTGAATAAAATGTATCCCAATCTGCTTTGGGAGGTAAGGGAGGAGATTGCTGGGGCCCTGGTGGATATATTTAATACATTGCTGACCACGGATGAAATGCCGAATGACTGGAGGATAGCAAATGTGGTTCCTTTGTTCAAGAAGGGCAGCAGGGATAGGTCAGGAAATTACAGAGCAGATAGGTCACCCCATTAGAGGAACGATGTGTAAGATTTGGAAAGGGTTCAGTGGAGATTTACAAGGATGTTACCTGGTATGGAGGGAATGTGATATGAGGAACTTGAAGCTGTTTTTGTTCGAGAGAAGACGTTGGAGATGAATTATTTGAGACATTAAGATAATCAGAAAGTGAAATGGATTGGACAGTGAGAGTCTTTTTCCTCAGATGGTAATCTGAGGGGGGGAATAGCTTTAAATTGAGGGGTGAAAGA
>NW_025191916.1:0-3607 GCF_004010195.1 Chiloscyllium plagiosum
TCACAGTGTGTTCCAGTGCAGCAGATAGAGTCATAGTGTGTCTCAGAGAGTGTCACACTGTATCTCAGACAGTGTCAGAGAGTGCCACAGAGAGTTTCAGTGAGAGTCAGAGAGTGTCACAGTGTGTCTCAGAGATTCAGGGAGAGTCTTAAAGTGTCATAATCTGTCAGCGAGTGTCACAGTCTGTCTCAGAGAGTGTCACAGTGTGTCACCGTCTGTCAGAGAGTGTCACAGTATGTCTCTGCCTATGTCAGAGAGTGTCACAATGTGTTTCAGAGAGTGTCAGAGAGTGTCACAGTGTGTCTCTACCTGTGCCAGAGAATGTCACTGTGTGTTTCAGAGAGTGTCAGAGAGTGTCACAATGTGTCTCAGAGACTGTCACAGTCTGTCACCGTCTCTCAGAGAGTGTTTCAGTGTGTCACCGTCTGTCAGAGAGTGTCACAGTGTGTCTCTGCCTGGGTCAGAGACTGTCACAGTGTGTTTCTACCTGTGTCAGAGAGTGTCACAGTGTGTTTCAGAGAGTGTCAGAGAGTGTCTCATTGTGTCACAGTGTGTCAGAGAGTGTCACAGTGTGTTTCAGAGAATGTCAGAGAGTGTCACAGTGTGTTTCAGTGTATCGCAGTCTTTCAGAGAGTGTCACAGTGTGCCTCAGAGAGAATCAGAGAGTGTCACAGTGTGTTTCAGAGCATCACAGTCTTTCGGAGAGTGTCACAGTGCGCCTGCGAGAGAGTCAGAGAGTGTCACAGTGTCTCTCAGAGATTGTCAGATAGGATCAGAGAGTGTCACAGTGCCTCTCAAAGTGTCAGAGAGAGTCAGAGAGTATTACATAGTGTCTGAGGGAGTGTCTAAGAGAGTCAGGGAGAGTCACAGTGGGTCTAAGAGATTTTCATAGAGAATCAGAGAGTGCCACAGTGTGTCTCAGTGAGTGTCACAGTGTGTCTCAGAGAGTCAGGTAGAGTCAGAAAGTGTCACAGTCGGTGTCAGAGAGTGTCACAGTATGTCACCGAGATTATCAGCGAGTGTCACAGTTTGTCTCAGAGAGTGTCACAGTGTGTTGGAGAGTGTCAGAGGGTGTCACAGTGTGTCTGAGAGAGTGTCACAGTGTGTTGGAGAGTGTCAGAGAGTGACACAGCACGCCTATGCCTGTTTCAGAGAGTGGCAGAGAGTGTCACAATCTGTCACAGTCTCTCAGAGAGTGTTTCAGTGTGTCACAGTCTGTCAGAGAGTGTCACCGTGTGTTTCAGAGAGAGTCAGAGAATGTCACAGAGTGTTTCAGTGTGTCACAGTCTGTCAGAGAGTGTCACAGTGCGCCTCAGAGAGAGTTAGAGAGTGTCACAGTGTTCCTCAGAGAGTGTCACAGTGTGTTTCAGTGTATCACAGTCTGTCAGAGAGTGTCACAGAATGCCTCAGAGAGAGTCAGAGAGTGTCACAGTGTGTTTCAGAGAATGTCGGAGAGTGTCACAGTGCGCCTCAGAGAGAGTCAGAGAGTGTCACAGTGTGTCTCAGTGATGTCTGAGACTCTCTGTGAGACTCTCTGACACACGCTGAGACACACTGTGAAACTCTCTGG
Organism: Chiloscyllium plagiosum; assembly: GCF_004010195.1. NCBI lineage: Eukaryota > Metazoa > Chordata > Chondrichthyes > Orectolobiformes > Hemiscylliidae > Chiloscyllium > Chiloscyllium plagiosum. Next base: position 1,571 of record NW_025191916.1, read on the forward strand.
CACTTTCTCCAACAAACTGCGACACTCTCTGATCCTGTCTGAACCTCTCTGAGACAGAATGTGACACTTTCTGACTGTCTGACTCTCTGAGACACACTGTGACTCTCACTGAGAGACACTGTGACACTCTCTGACTCTCTCGGAGGCGCACTGTTACACTCTCTGAAAGACTGTGATACACAAAAACACACTGTGACACTCTCTGATTCTCTCTGAGGCACATTGTGACACTCTCTGACAGACTGTGACACAATGAGACACTCTCTGACATGCTCTGAAACACACTGTGACACTCTCTGACACAGGCAGAAACACACTGTGGCACTCTCTGACACAGGCAGAGACACACTGTGACACTCTCTGACAAACTCGGACACACTGAAACATTCTCTGAGAGACTGTGACAGACTGTGGCACTCTCTGAGACTCTCTTAAACACACTGTGACACTCTCTGACACTCTCTGAAACACATTGTGACACTCTCTGACACTCTCTGACAGACGGTGACACACTGTGACACTCTCTGAGACAGACCGTGACACTTTCTGACTCTCCCTGACTCTGTGAGACACACTGTGACACTCACAGAGACGCACTGTGACACTCTCTGAAACATACTGTGACACTCTCTGACACAGGCAGAAACACACTGTGACACTCTCTGACACAGGGAAAGACACACTGTGGCATTCTCTGACAAACTGTGACACACTGAAACACTCTGTGAGAGACTGTGACAGACTGTGACAGTCTCTGAGACACATTGTGACACTCTCTGACACTCTCTGAAGCATACTGTGACACTCTCTGACAGACTGTGACACACTGAAACACTATCTGACTCTCTCTAGCACTCTGAGACACACTGTGACAATCTTACTCTCTCTGATACACATTGCAACACACACTAACTCTCTCTGACACTCTCTGAGGCACAGTATGACATACTGTGACATTCTGTGACTCTATCTGCCACACTGGAACACACTCTGTCATACTGTGGCACTCTCTGACACTCTCTGTGACATACTGTTACTCTTTCTAGCACATCTGAAACACTCTGTGACACTCTCTGACAGACGGTGACACACTGTGACACTCTCTGAGACAGACCGTGACACTTTCTGACTCTCCCTGACTCTGTGAGACACACTGTGACACTCACTGAGACGCACTGTGACACTCTCTGACACTTTCTGAGGCATACTGTGACACTCTCTGACAGACTGTGACACACTGAAACACTATCTGACTCTCTCTGGCACTCTAAAACACACTTTTACACTCTCTGACACAGGCAGAGACACACTGTGACACTCTCTGACAGACTGTGACACACTGAAACACTCTCTGAGAGACTGTGACACTCTCTGAGACATATTGTGACACTCTCTGACACTCTCTGAAACACACTATGACACTTTCTGGCACAGGTAGAGACACACTGTGACACTCTCTGTCACTCTCCAACACACTGTGACACCCTCTAAGACACACTGTGACACTCTCTGACACTATCTATGACATACTGTGAGACATTCCAGCACATCTGAAGCACTCTGTTACACTCTCTGACAGACGGTGACTCACTGTGACACTCTTTCAGACAGACTGTGACACTTTCCGACTTTCCCTGACTCTCTCAGACACACTGTGACACTACCCAGACACACTGTGACACTCTCTGACACTCTCCAACACACTGTGATGGTCTCTGACACAGGCAGAGACACACTGTGACACTCTCTGACAGTCTGTGACACAATGTGACACTCTCTGACACTCTCTGAAACATACTGTGACACTCTCTGACGCTCTCTGTGACATACTGTTACTCTTTCTAGCACATCTGAAACACTCTGTGACACTCTCTGACAGACGGTGACACACTGCGACACTCTCTGAGACAGACCGTGACACTTTCTGACTCTCCCTGACTCTGTGAGACACACTGTGACACTCACAGAGACGCACTGTGACACTCTCTGACACTCTCTGAAGCCTACTGTGACACTCTGACAGACTGTGACACACTG
>NW_025191917.1:0-3607 GCF_004010195.1 Chiloscyllium plagiosum
TGTTCTTCTTCAACAGGTGGGTGAGGGTCAGATATTGGGTGGTGGAGATAGCATCATCTGTTGACCGGTTGGAACGATGCACACACTGCAGGGTGAAGGTGGGTTGGGGCGGTGGGCAGCAGGGTCCTAATATACCTCATCACGGGCCTCTCGAAACAATTCATGATGTTTAATGAAAAGGCCTAGTGTTGGTAAATGGAAATAGTTTAGGTTAGGTTATCTGGTCTGCATGGACGAATTGGACTGAGCGGTATGTTGCCTTGCACAACATCAGTATGACTCTGTGACTGTATAACTGCAGAATAATCGAAAATTGTGGGTCTGACACCTGGATTCTGACATAGCTGAACTTGTTGGAATAAATCTTCATTGAGTTATAGATTCACGGAATTGACACCACACGATAAGAAGTCCTTTGCCTCATTGCGTCTGCACTTCCAATCGACTTTGACTCAATTGTCAAGCACTTGGTCCCGATGCGTATCTGCTGCTGAGTTTCATATTCAACGCAATATGATATCACAAACATCCACGCTAAGTACCAAAACTCTGGACCACATTAGAGAAAAGATAAAGGAATTAGAAATAATACAGAACCGATTTACAGGAATGGTTGCATAAATGAAACTCTTAAATTCTGATATCAGGTAAAGAACTTGTGAGTATAAGAGAGGAAGATTGACCGAAGATTTGGAACTGGAAACCAATTTGACGGGAGTCATTTGCATTCTTTTTTCGGTTGTTCTGCAGTCATCATGTCATACGGCAATACACCATGGAAAACCACCCTTCGGTCCAACTTGACCATGCTGAACAGATATCCTAAATTAATCTGGTCCCATTTGTTCACACTTGGCCTCCATCCCTCTAAACCCTCTTTACTCTGTACAAAATACCATGCAAGGACTACACAAAACACTATATAGGACAAACAGGAAGACAGCTAACGAACATCAACTAGCCACGACACGACACGACCAGCTATCCCTTCTAGCCACACACGCAGACGACAAGCTACATGAATTTGACTGGGACAACACTACAATTATAGGGCAAGCGAAACAAAGAACAGCCAGGGAATTCCTAGAAGCGTGGCACTCATCCACAAACTCCATCAACAAATACATAGACCTGGACCCACTATACCGGCCACGACAGCGGACAGCTGAAACTGACAACCGGAAGCGGCAGGGACAGGTCACTATAAATGCCGGAGGAAACACCACAGAAGCGCTTCACAGGAGGCTCCCAAGCACTGAGGATGTCACCTAGACAGGGGACGAAATCGTTGCAACAAAAACTTCCAGCTCGGCGAACAGAACCACAGCATGGAGCACCCGAGCTACAAATCTTCTCACAAACTTTGAACACCTCTTTACACGTATACCCATCCAGATATCATTAAATGTTGCAGTTGTGCCAGTCTACATCATTTTCTCTGGCAGCTCATTCTAGACACGTGAAAAGGTTGCCCCATTAGTTCCCTTTTAAATCTTTACCCTGTAATTTTAAACCTATGGTCTCTAGTTTTGGGTTCCCTCACATTGTCTGGTCACTCTATCCATTTCCCTCATGAATTAATAAATAGTAACTAATTGACTTTATCAGACTTGGCAGGTGGGAAAGGTGCGTAGATTATTTCTTCACAGGTAACATCTTGAAAAGTATTTGATGTAGAAAGTCTGATGCACAGACTTGTAGAAATGCACATTGGCGTCGTTTTTAATAAGTCATTGAAGTCTAGCAGCAGTTACAGAAATCTGTTGTGAAAGCTGGAGAATGACAACCTTTCCAGTTGAAGGATTTCAGGGCACGAGAAAGAAGTCTAATTTCCAATGTATGGTAGGGCGGTTAGACCGCACATGGAGTACAGTTTGGGGATTTATAATCCTCAACTTAGGAAAGATGCTATTTTCGTACAGGGAATACCACGAATGTTCATTAGCCTTGACAGCATAGATGTGCATTTGTCCTGTGAATTGCAATTGGGCAAATCTAGCCTTAATTTTTTTACAGTTTCAGAACATGACAGGTCATCTCATCGAATGTTCCAAAATATTTGAAGAGATAAACAGGATGGCGCATTTAAATTGTGTTCCCTCATGAAGGAATCTAGAAACAGGTAGACAATATGTAAAAATAAGGCATTGTGATTTATGACCACAATGAGGATTACTTGATTTTAGTCTCAGCTTAAAGAAGTCTTGCAATTCTCCTTTGCAGTGAGCTTTGAATATTCGGTCTTTGAGTGCCTTTAAAGTTGTGTTTGTTCATTTTCTAATTAACAACGGCCTGAAACTTTATGGGGTTATGCCTGCACAAGGCTTAGGCGTGTTCGAGCCCCCGTGGTCAACGGAAATAGTGGAGCAGGCTTTCCAGAATAGCTCGCCCACTCGTTCTCTTCTGTCTTTTCCCTACTTACCTGCTGACACTCCAAAGATACTTCATTCAGAGTGAACCTGCTCCGTTGACAGCATTCTCTCTCGATCAGAGTGGTGCAGAAAACCACAGCAGGTCAGCCAGCATCCGACGAGCAGGAAATTCAACGTTTCAGGCAAAGGACCTTCATCGGGAATGCATCAGAAAAGCCCTTCATCAGGACTCCAGCATCTGCAGTTCTCAGTTTTGCCTAACATTCTCTCTCATACAGGGCTTTACCGTTGGTCCCAAAAACACACTTTTATCGATAAAGTTAATTTGACTTTTTTTTCCATTTTGTCAGTAAATATACAGACCACGTCTCATAACCTTAAAAACTGCCCTGCGGACAAGGGTCCAGAGTTCTGGTAACATTGATTGCATCACAAGAATCGTCACAGAATGTTGCCAAATAAATCTATCTCTGCCCTTCCATAAGTTAACTATACTTCGGAGCGCATGTAGTCAGACGGAGATAAAGGAGCGATTGGACTGAAGACACAGTTCATAGAATCACAACATTGTTATGGCGGAAAAGGGTGACATTCGATATGTCTTGGGTCTGCTCCTCCTTTCAATCATGGCTGATCAGTTTCTCAATCCAAGTCTCCTGCCTTCTCCCCGTAATCCTTGATTCACATTATTATTCATTAACCTGCCTCAGTCTTAAATATACTCAATGACATGGCTTCTATAGCCTTTTGTGGCAATGAATTCCCTTGATTCACCACTCTCTGTCTGAAAAGGTTTCTACTTCACTCCGTTCAAAAACGTCTTCCCTTTACCCTAAAGCTACGCACTCGGGTACCTGTTTCTCCTAAAAATCCAACATCTATTCTGCCTTGGCCTTTCAGTATTATTTATTATTGAAGGAGATACTCCCTCATTCTTCTAAACTCCATACGGTATAGACGCAGAGTCATCAAACGTTCCTCATGTGTGAAGCTTTTCATTCCTGGGACCATTCTAGTGAACCTCCTTTGAAACGTGCCTGGTAGCGATTGTTAAATGAGAATCATCACCTCATGAATATCTCATGAATTTTCGCCGTACCTTTGCACACTATTTCTATCCATATCATTACCCAATGCCCTCTTGAATGCCTCAGTTGTTTTTGTTTCCAGGACATTTCCACCTCGTGTATTCTATTCCCTTAAGTCTCACTGTTGATTTTCAAAATATCATTCAT
>NW_025191918.1:0-3607 GCF_004010195.1 Chiloscyllium plagiosum
CCATTGACAGAATGGGAATAATTCAGTTAGTTGATTAATCGTCTATCACGATTTTTGACCGGATGTGGCAGGCTGCAGAGTTCGATCTGGGTCTATTGACCTTGTGACAATTTCGCTCTCTCTACCATTAGATTTGGTTTCATTTGATTTGATGGGAGACATTGTCGCATGTATCTAAGTAGAGTGAAACTCATTGTTTATACGCAGTTCTGGCAGATCATAGTGAGAGTTGGAGCTGCCTTTTTTAGAGACATGGAGTGGCCGAAATGTAAAAGTCTACTTCAGCTATCTGTTTTTGAAGACCCACAAAATAGCCAGAAATTAAAATAGATTGCTTCAGCATTAGTGAAAAAAGAGCCTTTGAGAAGGGAATTATTCCAAGCAAAAGAAAGGATAATCTGATTACAAGATTCTGAAACATGAACATGCCAACATCGTGATAAAGAAAGTTCTTTTTTAAAAAATTGATGATTTGTAACAGAACACAGATGAAATAATGAAATTGTAGCACAAAAACGTTGAAGAATCTCTGCAAAAGATAACTTATTCTGATCTCAGTAAGGATTCTGTTCATCCACAAAAACAGCAACTCAAGTTATTTTTCAGAAGCTATCTGCGCCTTTGAAACTGTTTACAACAGTAATAAGTTCTAGTTAAATATTTGGTAACTAATTATGGACACAGATTTCCATGTAATTATAAAACCTTAAAGAGATGCCTGGCATGTCTTGTCTAATTCGCTGAGAAAAATATTACGAATTTTGTAACAGAATCAACTTTCTAATGTAAAATATGATTCACGGAATTTGATAAGAGATAGCCTGCCCATTGGAGAATAGAATTTATGCAATCCTTCAAGATAAACAATGAGGGATATGACTAAAAAGAGCACAGCCCCGAACTTTGGAATGCATTATAGAAAGATCCCAAGGACTACAGATAACAACAATCGTTAAACATCCGAAACAAATACGAACCTCGGGTTGTCCATGCGAGTGTCCATCATTGATCAGTTGTTTTACAAGATTAGTTGTGCAGAAGGGGAGTGGAGGGGACACTGACAAAGTTGTGTTCGATCATTGCAACACAGAACTTTTAGAAATACTATATTTTTACTGCAAAATCGAAGTGGGTCATTGATTTGCCTTCTGATCTGAGCTAAACATTAAGTAAAGGATTTCTTCTCATGTCAAAGCCAGATTCGAGGAAGATCCTTAGGTATTCTCCCAGCATTAACCAGGTTTTGCTTGAATTAAAGTCCATTCCGTGCCTGTGTCCTGTCTGCCTCCAGAGTCTTTGTCCCGAGCTGGGGAATCTCGCTCCTACAATAAGCAAGGACATACAGACCATTGGGTAAAGGAAAAACTTAGTCTGAGGCATACAGGCTACACCAGAAAGGGCATGCTATAGGCAACATCAATGTGAGCAAGATCAGCATTATCTGAAGTTAGAGAGTCCATTCCTTAGTTTAATAATGGCTGGGAAGATGCTGTTCATGAGCAGCTGGTTTGCGTGTTCAACCTTCTGTATTGCCTGCATGATGGAAGAGATTGCAGGAGATCCAGGGTGCGATGGGTCTTTGATAATGTTGTCAGCCTTTCCGGGGCGTGAGCTGTGTAAATGGAGACAATGGATAGGACGCTGGTTTCCGTGATGGCATGGGCTGTGCACACAACCTTCTGTCATTTCTCTTACTGTCCTGGGCAGGGCTGTGGCCACACAAGGTCATTGTGCACGCAGATACTTTGCTGTCAGTTGTGCATTTGTAGACATTGGTGAGGGTCCTTGTGGACATGTCAAATGTCCTGAGCTGCCAGAGAAAGAAGGGGCGTTCTTGTGCCATCTCGGCTGTCACATCTAAATGAGATATCGGTTATCGTCACTCAAAGCAACTTAATGCTTTCCACTCTTTCAACTTCAGTTCCATTGATGTAGATGGGGGCATGTTCTCCTCATTTCTTTCTCAAGTCATTGATCAGTTGGTTAGTTCAGCCGACGTTGAAAGAGAGGTTGGTCTCAGTGCAGCACATCATGAAGTCCTCTATTTCCGTTCTGTATTTTGACTTGCCTCATTACATATCTGTCCTACTATGATGGTGTCATCAGTGAACATGTAGATGGCATTCGTTCAAAATTTGGCAATGCACTCGTGGATGTGCAGGCGTATAGTAGGGAGCTGAGGTCACATCCTTTGGGATTTCAGTGTTGAATGTTATTGTGGAAGAAACACACTTACCTATTTTCACTGATTGTGCACTGTATGTCAGAAAGCTGAGGATCCAACTTCAGAGGGCCGAGCCAAGACTAAGGTCAGGGAGTTTGGTGATCAGTTCGAAGGGAATAATGGTGTTGAAGGTGAACCTATAATCAATGAGCAGGAATCTGACGTGGGTGTCCTTGTTGTCCAGATGTTCCAGGGATATGGCACCCGCGATGGATCCATTCCACTGGTAGGAAAATTGTAGGGGATCGAGGCAGGCTGGGAGACTGGAATTGATGTAGGCCATGACTAGCTTCTCGAAGAACTTCACTCCCCTCAGTCTCCTGCGCTCGAAAGAGAAATGTCCCAGCTTATCCAATCTCTCTCTATGACTCAGACCCTTGAACCTGGCAACATCCTTGTAAAGTTCCAGTTTAATACCATCCTTCCTATAGCATGGTGACCAAAACTGTACACAATACTGAACCTGGAAATATCTGGAACTGTAAGTTTTACTCTGCTGCCAATTATTATGCTGCTGTGATATTGTTTTATTTTTTGTGTTATTCTGAAATCTTACTTTTCATTGAATCCTCTGAACGACAATCCCCTCGGGTGAACGTCCTCCTGACTGTTTGAATTTGAATCAATCTATTTTGTTTGGACTGATATTTTGAGGCCGCTGTATAGCAGAAAACAGGAAGAGATGATGGATTACTGTGCAGTGTGTGTCCTTTACTGGACCAGTTTGTCTCTCCAGGCACCTAAAGCTTTTATTGTGGGCCAGAGTATCTCAGAATCGTTACATCACAGAAGGAAGCTATTTAGTCCATTGTAGGTCCATGCACATAGAACATTACAGCTCAGTACCTACAACATCATTCAGCACTGCCGACAGATCCACCGACCTTTCTGCCAACCGTACATTTACTAACCCATCCTTCTATACCCTCATTAAGGTCATTTTCAGAAGGACAAACAACAGTCACTCCAAAGCAGATCCTTGCAGTATACCACTCGCAACAGAACTAGTGAACATTCCCCATCAACTACCACCTTCTGTCTGATTTCAGCGAGCCGATTTGTGATCCAAACGCTAAGTCACCCACAATTCCACGTCTCCATATTTTCTGGGAGAAAGTAAGGACTGCAGATGTTTGAGATCAGAGTCGGGAATGTGGTGCTGGAAACGCACAGCAGGTCAGGCAACATCCGAGGAGTGAGGAGAAAATGAAGACTGCAGATGCTGCAGACCAGAAAATTGATTCCTAATGAAGGGCCTACAAGAGAAACATCAACTTGTCTGCATCTTGGACGCTACCTCATGTGTTCTGCTTTTCCAACACCACACTCTCCATATTTTCTTCAATAGCCTACCATGGGTGATCTTATCAAACGCTTCACTGA
>NW_025191919.1:0-1959 GCF_004010195.1 Chiloscyllium plagiosum
ATGTTAGGGAAAGGGACTGAGGTGTGAGTGGGACAGCATTTTGCCAAAGTGACTCAAGTCTATTAGTTTGAAAATAGCGATGGAAAAGGACAGGGCTGGTCCACAGGTTCAAGTTATAAAATGGGGCCAGACTAATCTTGATATTAGCCAGGAACTCTCGAAAGGTGATTGGGGAATCTATTTGCAGGGAAAGGGAAGTCTGGCAAGTGAGAACATTTTAAAAGTGAGATAAATTGAGCGATCACCACCAGCATGTTCTTGTTTGTGTGCAGATCAATGCTGACAGCATTAGGAAACTTTGGCTGTCTATTGAGGGTCTGGTCAAGGGAAAGGGGGCACATGTCAAGTATAACCAGCTGGATCAAGGAATACTTGAGGATCACAGGGGCTGTAGGAATACACTTTGGGTAAAAATCAGGAATGCAGAAGGGGTACATGAAATAGCCTCGGCAGAGAAGGATAAGGAGAATCCAAAAGTGATTGTATAAATATATTAAGAGTAAAAAAGTAACTCGAGACAAAATAGTGTCCCTTAAAGATTAATGAGACCATTGGTGTGTGTAACCGCAACATATGGCTAAGACCTTAAACACATTTATTACTCAGAACTTATTGTAGACAAAGACTGGGGAACTCAGGGAACAAGAGTAATACGTTAGACCATATTTGGAGTTCTCTGCAATTCCAGTATCCCCGCTATAGGAAGGATGTTGTGAAAGTTGAAAGTGTTCAGAAAAGGTTAACAAGATGTTGCCAGGATTGTTGCTGAATAAGCTGGGGTTATTTTCCCTGGAGCATCGGAGACTGAGTGGTGACCTGACAGAGGTTTATATAAACATGATGGGTATGGATTGGGTAAACAGTCAAGGTCTTTTCCCTGGGGTTCTAGAGTCCAAACCTAGAGAGCATAGGTTTAAGGTTGAAGGGGAAAGGTTTAAACGGCACTGAAGGGATATCTTTTTTTTGCACACGGTGATGTATGTATGGAATGAGCTGAGAGAGAATGTTACAGATACTGATACTATTACAACATTTAAAAGGTATCTGGATGGGTAAATGAATAATAAGGGTTTAGAGGTACATGGGCCAAATGCTGGTAAATGGGATGGATTTATTTCGATCTTCTGGTTAGCATAGATGAGTTGGACCTAAGGGTCTGTTTCCATGCTGCCCATCTCTATGACTTAAAAAGAGTGCATGTTATAGAAGAGGTGTTGCTGGAGGTTTTAAGACACAAAGGTATGGAAAGACCCAGGACCTAATTAAGTGTATCACAGGACATTGTGCGACGCGAGGGAAGAAATTGTGGAGTCGCGATCAAAGATATTTGTACCATTGACAGCCATATGTGATGTGCTGGAAAGGCTGGAGGGTGGCATAGTGGACAGTGAAGGAGGTTTTTTGAGATCACAAAGGGATCTTGATGAAATGGGTGAATGGGCTGAAAAACTGTAGATGATATTCAATCTGAATAAATGCGAGGTAGTGCACTTGCTAAAACAAACAAGGGTAGAGCTTATACAATTAATGTTCGGGCCTCGGTTAGTGTTTTAGAGCAGAGGGACCTCCGGGTTCGGGTACATAAATCTTGAAGTTTGCATCACAGGATGGATAAGGCACTGCTTGGCATGCCTGACTATTGCCCAGTCCATTGAGTGGAGGATTTGGGACGTCATGTTGAGATTGTGCAGACATTTATGAGGCCTCTTCTGCACCACTCTGTCGAGTTCTGGTCGTCCAGTTATAGGGAGGATATTATTAAGCTGCAGGGTGTTCAGCAGGGATTTACCAGGACATTGTTGGATATGGAAGGCTTGAGTTCTGAAAAATGGCTGGATAGGCTGAGTCTTTTTTCACTGGAGCCTGGAGTTTTAGATGTGATATGATAAGAGTTTATTATAAAAAAATGAGATATAGATCTATTGAATGGTAGTTGTCTTTTCCGTAGGATGGGGGAGT
>NW_025191919.1:2410-3607 GCF_004010195.1 Chiloscyllium plagiosum
AAGTTTGTCCAGCAGGGTAAGATAAAAGGTAGGGAGGAGGGACTTGGGGGAGGGGCGTCGGAAATGTGATAGGTGGAAAGATGTCAAGGTGAGGGTGATAGGTCAGACTGGGGTGGGGGCGGAGAGGTCGGGAAGAAGATCTCAGGTTAGGAAGGCGGTGCTGAATTTGATGGATTTGACCGAGACAGGGTGGGGGGAGGGGAAATGAGGAAACTGGTGAAATCCGAGTTCATCCCTTGTGGTTGGAGGGTTCCTAGCCGGAAGATGAGGCGTTCTTCCTCCAACCGTCGTTTTGTTGTGGTCTGACGATGGGAGATCATGTCTCACAAACTTGATTGAGTTTTTTGAAGAAGTATCAACGAGGATTGAAGAGGGCTGAGCGGTAGATGTGATCTATATGGACTTCAGTAAGGCATTCGACAAGGTTCCCCATGGGAGACTGATTAGCAAGATTCGATCTCACGGAATACAGGGAGAACTAGATATTTGGATACAGAACTGGCTCAAAGATAGAAGACAGAGGGTGGTGGTGGAGGTTTGCTTAGCAGACTAGAGGTCTGTGACCAGTGGAGTGCCACAAGGATTGGGCCTTAGAATGGTGAATTGCCAAGGTTAAGGGAGTCCAAAACTCGAGAGTACAAACGGGACGTGAGAGAGCAAAGATTTAAAGAGGGAGCTGAGGGGCAACATTATACACAGAGGATGGTGCACAGACTTCCAGGGGAACATGGGATAAACAAGAACAATTATAACATGGAAAAGACATTTGGGCAGGTACATGGAGGGGAGAAGTTTTGAAGAGCTAAGGGCCAAACGCAGGCAAATGAGACTCATTCATTTTCGGAAACATGGAGAGCATTGATGAGTTGTACCACAGGTTCTGTTTCCATGCTGTATCACTCTGAATCCAGGTAAAGAGGATTACAGTACCGAAATAAAGCATGTTGTAGACACTGACGCAAGTTTCAGCGATAAGGATGATAGTCTGGAATGCAGTACATTTCAAATATGTGTAGGGACTGTTAGGACGGGAGGTAGTTACAGGGACAGGAACTATTATAGGAGTTGAAAATTACTGAAGGCACTGGTGCACAAGCCATACTATAGACACAGAGTTGCAGAGTAGTGAGTCTTAGCACAGTGATGGAGGGAGAACACAGAACGGAAAGATCCCAGGCAGCATTCCCAACCTCTCGT
>NW_025191920.1:0-3607 GCF_004010195.1 Chiloscyllium plagiosum
ATCCTGCAAGGATCTCTACTCCATTCTCTCAGTTTCACCACTTCCATCCCATCAGCACTTCCACAACAGTTTTTCTTTTTCTTCACATCGAAGATTCCCATCCAGTGTCATTGACAGAGCCTTCCATCAGTTAGGACTTTCCCTTCTATTCCATGACCATAAGATTCCTTCACCCTTCCCTGCAGCCCATTAGCTTCTATCCAAGCCATTTCTGCCTGTCCAGCAATGATGACACCACAAGTGTCTTCCTCTGAACCCCTTTTCAGCTTTTGCAATGGGACCATTCCCTTCCACGTCACCCCTGGTCCACTTCTCAGTCACCCCTAACATCCCATTTGCAAACCTGTCCTTTCACCTCCTCCCTTCTCACTGCTAAGGCCCACAAGTACTCCTTCCAAATGAAAGTGATGTATTTGTATATGTTTCAGTTTAGTGTGCTCTCTTTTACATTAGAGTGAGCAAACTGAGATGGGAGGGCAAGTTTGCAAAGCATGTCCATTCTGTCTGCCCGAGCGTCCTCCTGAAGATTATGGTTATTTTTCACTGTACTCTCGTTCTCGCCTCGCTCTCTCCATGGTCTGTTATAGTGCTCCAATAAAGCTTGAGGAACAGGACCTTGTCCCAGCATTCAACAACCTTCTGAACTCATTGAATTCAGCAATTTTAATTCAGAATTCCTGTCTCCACGCATGTTCCATGTGTTTTAGAAGATTATTTAAAGTCTGTTTCTATTTTAACCCCCTTGCATTGAGATGGCTGTTGTATAGCCATTCATCGGTTTCTGTACTCTCCCCATTACCACTCACCGGCAAATGCAGCATGACAACGTTTAGCAGTGTACCTCCCTTGCCCCTCTACTGCATCACAGGCCTTCCTTTTTCATGCTCCTGCTTCAATCAATACCCCAAAATGTAAAATGTTTCTCTTCACAAACGCTTCCAACATTTTGTTTTGATTTGGAAAATACTACATTGTCAGTGCTTTACTTGCAAGCTGTTTAACCTGCCTTTGATCAAGAAGCCCACTTCAATGCAAAGCCCACAGCACAGCAGCAGATATTGTCGCCCACCACGGTGTAATCGCTTTTAGCAGAATTGGTAGAGGGCTATAGGGTTAGGCTCTAATTGTAGTCTTTTGTCCACCCACAGCCCCCAAACCTCCCAGCTTCCTTCATGAAATAACTCCACACAGATTGGCATCCTGTCACCAAGTCGCGCTTTATATGCAAATGCAGTGTCTTGGACACTGATCCAGTTTTCTCAGAGCTAGCACTCAGTGAACAGAACCCCTGATACTCCTGTTTATATCTGTCGGTCAGGGCTCCCTGATTGGATCTGGTTAACAGCCCCACTGAGGGAACTCATATTCTATGACCTCATTCCAATCACTACACTTCACACCACAATTCAAGGCCATGCTTTCAGTTACAGTACAAGATTTGGATCCCATCTACAGTTTCCAGATTTGCTACTTCTCTCTTTGCTGGAAGGGTCCACTTCACACATTAACTTTTAAGCTTTTAAAATCACCGCTTCTAATGTTTTTCCTTGGATCTGTGTCAATGTAGCTCTGATAATACATTCATGAAACACCTGGAGAGCTTTTTCTTTAAACGATGTTAAAGGTGAAGGATAGTGTCGTAAACAAGTTACTGTAAAACAGAACAATTGCACAGCAATCTCTGAAAAAGGTGCAGTCTCCAAATAATATGAGGACGATGACTGTGCACTTGCTACTGGTCCATGTTCTGTCACAGCATTATTACGAGAACATTTACAATAAGATAACATTGTGCTTTAAATTGGCCACCGCAACCATGGAGATGCTTTCATCTCGGGTTGCTACGCGTATAATCAAACAAATGCAAAAGAATTCCCTCAAGTTGGAGCATAATAGATTTCAACAGCCACATTTCAAATATTAGTACAAATATCAGGAAATCTTCCCCCTGTTAAGGGGCCTTAGACAGGAAGTGGAAAAGAAGCGCCACCCTATGCAGTTCGGTTTGTTTTGAGATGAGGTGTATATTTGGAATGGAACAGAGCAAATACTATTTGGTCCTAACCATTCTATACCTAATCTGATTCCATTTTTGACAGTGTTCCATACCTCAGCAAAAACATTCCCTACCCTGGCACTCCAAGATCCACAAAAGAAAACATTTTTTAAAAGTACACAACTTTACAAAGACACTTTTTCCAATCAGTTTAAACACAAAGTTATCATTTTTTCGAAGCAACATGTTCAAAGATGTTTTTACACACCTCTGGAGCAGGTGGGTTATAAAACACGCAAGGCAGAGTGACGCCAAATCTACATTTAAAACATCCAACTATAAATACAGTGTGAAGGTAATTCTAGAACAAGTTGAAATGGAGTTGACACTGCCATGACTAACTTGCCAGCACATGGTTATGTCTATAATTGCAGGCAGAGTAAGCAAGGCATAAGTATACACATACACAAACTATATATAAGAAACGCACAAGTTTAATCACATACTAGGTTATGTTATCAGAGAGGGGAGCATATTTTTGAATTGCTTATACTTCAAAGCTCACTTCAAACTATTGTATATTTTCAAGAAGAATGGAACATGCAGGTTCACTGCTGTTTTAAGTAGACCCACACTCTGCCCAGTGTAAGATCAGACCACAAAAAGGTCAGGCACACCCCAAAAGTTCAAACACAGAAGATTCCCTGTCTCAGGACCCACCTCCCAATATATCCTCTTCAGACAGAGTCTGGTAACTTGGCAGAATCGCCTATCGTGGGACACAGATGAAGAGCAAGCTCTGGGCGTGATGGGTAAGTGATAACACAGCAGGTACTGTGCACATGAAGTCACCAACTTCCACAGCTGGGCAGGATGGGTAGTCGTTGGCATAATATCAAAAGAGGCAGCAGAGATAATTCCCTCAAGATGTTATAAGACCCAGCTTTGAAAAGTTGGAAGCCATGACATTGTGACTGACTGTAACGATCAGAAGCTAAACGTTGACATCACGATGTCATTCTCCAGCTGTCATAAGGTGTCCCATTTCATGTCGCAGATGGCTGTAATTACAGGTCGGCTGGGAAAGGGTGCAAACTTTTTTTTTAAAACTGGCAAACTTGGTGTTACTCAAGAATGCAAAAACCATTAAATACATGAAAGTCCTTCATTTCATGGTGGATATACTTCAGCACTTCAGAACAATACTCTCAACCCCAAGATTAGATTACTGAAGCCTAAAGAAGTCTAATGCCCATCGCTGATTGTACGGATTTACAGGACAGTTCTTGGCATTCGGAGGATAACATTCCACAAATCTGTTCATTTACAATTAGAATTGTTGGTTACTGGCATCTCAATAACTCAAAGTTCATCTTTAATGTGGGACTTTTAACCAAAATCCTGAAAATCACAATGTCCTATTCCCAGGAGGAGGAGCTAAAATCAGTGGCCTTGATGTCAGTGCTTAGTAATTCACATTAAACAGAAGATTTCTCTAGCAACCACTGATGGCTTGGACTCCATTTACACTGTGGTCAGTCTGACCATATGGTCGATAGAAAACTGAGAATGTACTCTTCTTCCCATTTCAGAGACAGAGAGAGAGAGAGA
>NW_025191921.1:0-1401 GCF_004010195.1 Chiloscyllium plagiosum
CCCCAGCCTATAAAACCTCTCTCTACAGCTGAATGTCTCCAACCCTGGCAGCATTCTTATAAATTTTCTCTGAACCCATTCAAGTTTCACAACATCTTTCCGATAGTAAGGAGAGCACAATAGCACACAAAATTCCAAAATTGGCCTAAACAACGTCCTGGACCTCCCATTGACCTCCCAACTCCTTTTCTCAATACTCTGATCGAGAAAAGAATCCATACCAAACGCCTTCTTCACTGTCATATCTACCTGTAATTTTACTTGCGAGGAGTTATGACCCTGCAAAACAATGTCTCTTTGTTCAGCAACACTCCCGAGGAACTTACTATTAAGTATATAAGTCCTGCGAAGATTTGCTTTCGCAAAATGTAGCACCTCGCATTTATCTAAATCCTCCAAAGGTTTGTACACATTATCCACCTGTTCCCGCTCTTTACTTTTGTGCCATTCAAATATATATTCGCTTTCCACATTTCTTCTCTCAAAATGCCTCCACTCACTGTGTGTTCGAAAGAAGAGACATATTCTGCTCAAAATATTAACTCTCACTCCACGCATTCTGTCAGACAGGAAATAGAACAGCACTGGAATAAACCCTTTGGCCCATCATTGCTTTTCTGATCATGATGACATTCTAAACCAATCCCATCTTCTTGCACATGATCAATATCACTCTATGCTTTGCCTTCTCGTGTATCTGTCCGAATGCGTCTTAAATGTTTTTTTTTTTTCTGCATTTCCACCTCCCAGGAGTGTATTCTCACAAACCTCCATCTTCTGCATAAGAAACCTGCCTTACACAACTCTTTTAAAATTTCGCAGGAGTTGCTAGAAAAGCACAGTGAGCCTGGTAGAATCTGTGAAAGGAAATGAGAGATCATGTTTCCGGTCCGTTTTCCCTTCTTCAGAACACAACTGAGGGACGATTGAGCTTTTCCAGCAACTACTGTAGTTGCTTCTGATGAGCAATATCTACGGTCCTCTTGGTTTTCATTTCCTTTAAATTTTTACCCTTTTCCCTACAACCTATTAACTCTCGGCTTTATCATTCCCCCCCCCCCCCCCTTGGAAAAAGTTCCGCCTATCCACTCTAGTCATTCGTCTTGGGACTCCCCAGAGCCACTGGCAATCTTTTGAGAACAATCCAAGATTGTCCAAAATCTCCTAATCCACGCGAGTGAGGTAATATCTTTAACCTCTTTCACCCACTCCAAAGCCTCCTTATCCGTCTTACAATGTGACAATGAACACTAGACACGACACTACAAGGTGGTCTAATTCCAGTTTTATTTCCATTCCCTGATATAAGAAGTCAAGCATGCTATGCACCTTCTTTATCACTTTATGCAATTGTTTTACATTTTCAGGGAGCTATGAACATGCACCTGAACATCCCTCTGT
>NW_025191921.1:1419-3607 GCF_004010195.1 Chiloscyllium plagiosum
CAACTGCTCCCAGGGTCATTGCTTACTTGCCATTTTCCCTTTACAATATTATGCAGGTAATGAGAACCTCCGTCCTCTAATTCTGTTGCTTTCCGAGTCATTTGTCCATTCCCAAATTGGATGACGGCACTGGCCACTAGCCTGTAAAGAACAAGGATCGAAAACAACTGACATCACAGTTTAATGATCATGTTGAGGCTTCAAATTAATTCACCTGCGACCAATTCTTCCATAGTGTCCCCCTTTAATATCCACAAGAGTGCATGAATTTCCTGAAATAATTACCTGGTAGGGTCTGGCCCATTGCAGTACCACATCTTCCGGTTTTATGTTTCCCTAAATTTCATCTCTTGGGTTCTGAGTGGGACTATAACCTGGTGGTGTTGCGTGATTTTTAACATTGTACACCCCAGTCCAACACCGGCATCTCCAAATCATGACCCCAATCAATGCCATTGCACATCTTCAGGTCCACCCGCTGCCACGCCCTCTAGCAGATGTGTAGTCTTAACATTAGCATGATGGTTGAAAAGCACAGCAGGTCAGACAGCATCCGAGAAGCAGGAAAAACGACGTTTTGGGCAAAGGCCCTTCATCAGAAATGTAGCCCTGATGAAAGGCTTTTGCCGGACACATCAATTTTCCTGCTCCTCGGATGCTGCCCAACCTGCTGTGCTTTTTCAGTGCCACTCTAATCTAAACTCTAGTTTCCAGCATCTACCGTCCTCACTTTTTCCAAGTTCATTTTAACCTTTCTGTGAATCCTCTTGCAAGGATGTCGACCTTGAAGAAGTTCTCCTCCACTCTACACAAGAATCACATTGTGTCTACGTCTCTCACTGCAACGTCCAGGTCATCAAATCTGCCAATTCCTGATGATTGGCTTTTTTCCCGCAACGTCGATTTCCTTGCTCTTCAGATGCTGCCAGACCTGCTGCGGTTTTTTTTTCCAGCACCAGTCGGATCTAAACTCTGGTTTCCAGCATCGGCATTTCTCACTTTTGCCCAGAATTGTAGTATGTCCCTTCACGAATTCAAAGTGGGTCACAACTTGTCCATTCCTGTGATTAACCTGCGTTTCTTGAGGATGATGGGGATTGTTCTAACCTGTCACTGCCTTCTCCCTACATGAGATGCTCACACCGCTTGAGATGCTCACAGGTAGACCTATGCCAGTGTCCAGGTGGAGAGGCCCATACAAAGCGCCGAGGTTGGAGCAGTTAAACTCAGAACTTTAGCAATATATGCAGCAGCAACCTATGATACATGAGACTATCCATCTGCTGGAAATACAAAGGGAACTGACAGCTCTCAACGAAGAAGGACCTAGTAAACTCGGAGATTGTGTGTCCGTGCGGGTTTTTCGAAGATGCTGAAATGAGTCGAGGAGAGAGAGAACTTTCTTAGTGATTAAGGCATCATCTACCGCCATCCAAGTGGAAGGACGACACATATGGTACCACAATAATCATTGTAGTAAAGCTCTCTCATCGGCACAAATTAACTCTAACACTGAGGTAAGTGGAGTTAAGGCTGAAAAACATGAACACGGGTAGGGCACACAGGAGGCTAGTACGCCTCCACAGGGTTCTGAACAAGGTACAGGTGAAGTTCTTGGGAATACTGATCATTCCAGAAATGATACTTATGGAGATGTCGAGAACAGACCTCCTGGCAGCAAGGATGGGGAAGACTTGGGGGATGCCCCTGATAACCACCTCTCTGATGCCAGGCCTGCGTAATCAGACTTGACGACCATTAACTTGGTAGACCTGGACAGGTTATGCCAGAGTTACTTTGCTGCCCTAGCATGGGTACGCACCCGTGACAATCACTGGTATCAATGGGCAAACTACACGGTCGGAGTAATGGCTAGACAGGACTGCTTCTTGTGTACTAAGTTAACCCCCTCATACTATGTTGTCCATATGTCCTTTAACTTGAGCATCTGTACTGAATGGCGTTAGCAGCACTCTAGCCGACCCCTTTACCCGAATGATTCATCAACTTACAGGCAATCCCCTTGCCCTTTTTTGGTGCCTGCTACTTCAGGCCACTACATTCTATCTGCAGGATGACGTGGGCTGGCAGCAACTCCAACGGTGGTGTTGATATAGTAACCCGTGGTTCATCAATAAGACTAAGTACATGTTTGCCGAGGCTGCTTTTAGGAAACGGGAAGGGTTGA
>NW_025191922.1:0-3608 GCF_004010195.1 Chiloscyllium plagiosum
CATTATACACAGTGACAGCTGTTCCATATATTATACTCAGGGTCTGCTGTTCTTCACAATATACACAGGGATGACTGTTTTCCACTTTAGAAACAGGGACTTCTATTTTCTACATTATTCTCAGGACTCTTACTGTGTTGCAAAGGTCTCTGCTGTATTGGCCTAAAGTGTGTTATTAGCCAAATTGTACCGGCCCTGTATTGAACAACTCGGCTCATAAAGGAAGTTAGACTGACAGAACATACAGCATTACATTGCAGTACAGGCTCTTTATGGCACCATTTGTCTAATGCCGGACATTTGACCAATATAACATCGCACGATACAGCGCAGTACAAGCCCTAAAAGGAACAACTCAGATAATAAAGGAAGTTAGACTGATAGAGCGTACAGCATTACATCGCTGTACAGGCCCTTTATGGTACCATTCGGCTAATACCAGACATTAGACCAACACAACACATCGGTACCATTCATCTAATACCGGACATTAGATCAATACAACATAGCACATTACAGCGTAGTACAGGCCCTTTAAGGAACACCTCGGCTAATGAAGGAAGATAGACTTGTAGAACATACAGCATTACTTCGCAGTACAGGCCCTTTATGGTACCATTTGGCTAATACCAGACATTTGACCAATATAACATTGCACCATACAGCGCAGTACAGGACCTATAAGAAACAACTCAGCTAATAAAGAATGTTAGACTGATAGAACATACAGTATTACATCGCAGTACAGCCCCTTTATGGTACAATTTGGCTAATAACGGACTTTAGACCAATACAGCAGAAAACTTAACAGCACAGCAAAGATGCTTTATGAAACCGCTCAGCTAATACCGGACATTAGACCAATATAACACAGAACACTTAAGCGCAGTACAGCCCCTTGATGGAACACCTCGTCTAATGGAGGAAGTTAGACTGATGGAACATACAGCATTACAGATATGTACAGGCACTTTATGGCACTATCCGGCTAATACCGGACATTAGATCAATACAACATAGCACATTACAGCGAAGTACAGGCCCTTTAAGGAACACCTCGGCTAATGAAGGAAGTTAGACTTGTAGAACATACAGCATTACGTCGCAGTACAGGCCCTTTACGGTACCATTTGGCTAATACCGGACATTTGACCAATATAACATTGCACCATACAGCGCAGTACAGGACCTATAAGAAACAACTCAGCTAATAAAGAATGTTAGACTGATAGAACATGCATCGCAGTAAAGCCCCTTTATGGTACAATTTGGCTAAAAACTGACTTTAGACCAATACAGCAGAAAACGTAACATCACAGCAAAGATGTTTTATGAAACCGCACGGCTAATACCGGACATTAGACCAATATAACACAGAACACTTAAGCACAGTACATGATGGAGCACCTCGTCTAATGGAGGAAGTTAGACTGATGGAACACACAACATTACAGATATGTACAGGCACTTTATGGTACCATTTGGCTAATACCGGACATTTGACCAATATAACGTCGCACATTACAGCGCAGGACAGGCCCTATAAGGAACAACTCAGCTAATAAAGGAATTTAGACTGATAGAACATACAGCATTACATCGCAGTACAGCCCCTTTAAGGTACAATTTGGCTAATAACGGACTTTGGACCAATACAGCAGAGAACTTAACAGCACGGTAAAGGTCCTTTATGAAACCGCTTGGCTAATACCAGACATTAGTCCAATACAACACAGAACACTAAAGCACAGTACAGCCCCTTGATGGAGCACCTCGGCTAATGAAGGAAGGTAGACTGATAGAACACACAGCATTACATATCCGTACAGGCCCCTTTATGGTATCAATCAGCTCATACCGGACATTTGACCAATATAACGTAGCACATTACAGCGCAGTAAGTTAGACTGGTAGAACACCCAACAATTCAGAAATGTACAGGCACTTTATGGTACCATTCGGCTATTACTGGACATTAGATCAATACAACATAGCACATTACAGCGCAGTACAAGCCCTTTAAGGAACAACTCGGCTAGTAAAGGAAGTTTGACTGATAAAACATACAGCTTTACATCGCAGTACAGGCCCTTTA
Source organism: Chiloscyllium plagiosum (assembly GCF_004010195.1). NCBI lineage: Eukaryota > Metazoa > Chordata > Chondrichthyes > Orectolobiformes > Hemiscylliidae > Chiloscyllium > Chiloscyllium plagiosum. Next base: position 2,096 of record NW_025191922.1, read on the forward strand.
TGGTACCATCCGGCTTATAACAGACATTAGACCTATACAACATAGCACATTACAGCGCAGTACAAATCCTTTATGAAAGCGCTCGGCTAATAAAGGAATATAGACTCATAGAGAGCAGAGAATTACTGCACAGCACCGTCCATTTATGGAACCACTCGGCTAATAACGGACTTTTGACCAATACAGCAGAGAACTTTACAGCGCAGTAAAGGTCCTTTATGCAACCGCTAGGCTACTACTGGACATTAGACCAATACAACACAGAACACTAAAGCACAGTACAGCCCCTTAATGGAGCACCTCGGCTAATGAAGGAACTTAGGCTGATAGAACACACAGCATTACAGATATGTACAGGCACTTTATGTCACCACTCAGCTAATACCGGAGATTAGATCAATACAACATAGCATATTATAGCACAGTCCAGGCACAAGGAACAACTCGGCTAAGAAAGGAAGTTAGACTGATAGAACAAACAGCATTGCATCGCAGTACAGGCCTTTTATGGTACCATTCGACTAATACCGGACATTAGACCTATACAACATAGCGCAGTAAAGGTCTTTTATGAAAGCGCTCGGCTACTAAAGGAATATAGATTCATAGAGAACACACAGCATTCCAGATACATACAGCCACTTTATGGTAACATTCGGCTAATACCAGACATTAGACCAACAAAGCACATCACATTACAGCGCAGTCTAACTTCCTTCCTGAGCTGAGCTGTTCCATAAAGGTCCACTGGCCGGTTTTAGCCGAATGATACCATAAAGGGCCTATGTTGTATTGGTATAATTTCTGGTATCAGCCGAGCGGTTTCACAAAGGACCTGTACTGCGCTGTAATGTTCGATGTTGTATTGGTCTAATGTCCGGTATTGCTGCGTGTTTCCATGAAGGGCCTGTACTCTGCTGTAATGCTGCATGTTCCATCACTCTAAATTCCTTTATTAGCCGATCGGTTCTGAAAAGAGCCTGTACTGTCCTGTAATGTTCTATGTTGTATTGGTCCGCTATTATCCGAGCGGTTCCATAAAGGGCCTGTACTCTGCACTAATTCTCTACGTTCTATGAATCTACATTCCTTTATCAGCCGAGAGGTTCCCGAAACTACCTGTACTGCTCTGTAATGTTCCATGTTGTATTGGTCTAATGCCTGTTATCCGCCGATTGGTTCCATAAAGGGCCTGTTTTGCACTGTAATGTTCTATGATCTATGAGTCTAATTGCCTTTAGTAGTCGTGCGATTCCAAAAAGGACCTATACTGCGGTTAAATGCTCTACGTTCTATGAGTCTAACTTGCTTTAATATCCAAGCGGTTCCATAAACGGACTGTACTGCGCTGTAATGCTGTGTGTTCTACGACTCTAACTTCCTTTATTAAACCGAGCGGTTCCATCAAGGGCCTGTACTGCGTTGTAATCTTTGATATTGTATTGATCTAATTTCTGTATTAGCAGAATGGTACCATAAGGTTCCTGTACTGTGCTGTAATGCTGTATGTTCT
>NW_025191923.1:0-1423 GCF_004010195.1 Chiloscyllium plagiosum
CACAGAAGTTTCCTACTGGGTGTGACATTCCAAAATTTCATAGACAGAATCTTTCAGCAATCCATGAATTCCAAATAGATCATATCCATTTATCTAACTTGCTCATTACCTCCTCCAAGAATTCTAACAGATTTGCCAGGTATGAACTCCCCTTGATACAGCCATGCAGACCCTGCATTATTTCACCATGCATTTCCAGGTTTATTGCAAACCCATCCTTAATAATAGACTCTAAAATCTTACCAATGACTAAGTCAGGTAATTGGCCTATAATTTGCTCATTTCTGTCTCCCTCCCTTCTTAAACAGGGGTGTTATATTTGCCATTTTCCAGTCCTCTGATACCCTCCCTGACTCCAGTGATTCCTGAAAGATCACCACAAATTCTTGTACAATCTCCTCAGTAATCTCCTTGAGAACCCTGAGATATGGTCCCTCTGATCCAAGTCATTTACCCATCTTAACGCTTTTCAGCTGCCCCAGCACCTTCTCCTTAGTGATAGCCACTACACTCACCTCTGCTCCCACTCTCTGAAGTTCTGGTATGCTGCTGGTCTCCTTCACACTGAAAATTGATGCAAAATACTAATTTAGTTCCTATTTTAAAATTCTTCCTTGGGACATGGGCATTCCTGTCTGGCCAGCATTTATTATCTGTCCCCAGTTGCCCTTCAGAAGATAGTGGTGAGCTGCCTTCTTGAACACTGCAGTCCATATGCTGTGGGTTGACCCATATGCTGTTAGGAAGAAAATTTCAGGAAATTTATTCAGTAACTAAAGTGCCATGTTAAATTACCCACTGTGTTCAGAGATGTGTAAGTTAGATGCATTAATGAGGGGAAATGTAAAGTAATAGGATAGGGGAATGGGTCTGTGTGGGATACTCTTTGGAGAATCAGTGTGGACTTGTTGGGCCAAATTGTCTGTTTCCACACTGTCGGAATTCTATGATGACTGATGAGCTAGGAAAGAGTTGACACCGACTGGGTGTTATAGACTAGCACATACAAAAGTCCAGGACTATGTGCTGAGGGGCTCTCTAAAGCTGCCGCTGAGACACAGTGGAGAAAGACCACCGTCTAAGGTCCTTCTGATAAAGCACAGTGGCGGTCCATCCAGTATTCGAACCCTCCCTGATACCTCAGCTAAATGGCAAGAGTTTAATTGAAATATAAAGAAAGCAGAACCCCAATGTTTGTCTTCTGTAGTCTGTACGTAAAGTCAGTATAGGTCTGGACAGCTTCATTAACTATATATATATACATAAAGATTTCCTTCTATGAATAATGATATTTTTGCAATAAAGTAATTCTGGGAGAAGTCGGCTCAGTCACCACGACTGATCAGTGGAATGAGGAAGAACCCAGTGCCAAGGAATGGTAAGCTCCAAACATTACATGACTGTAGTGTTTCCATCCTACCCC